>NC_142802.1:2588730-2665021 GCF_049724085.1 Artemia sp. Qi Xiang Cuo | reverse complement strand
CCCTCATAATGTAAAATCCTTCTAGCATAAAACTCGCACGCCCCCCCCCCTCTGAAAAGTGTATGCATACTTATCAATAGCAAATACCACATAAAAATACTTCCCAAAAACAAATAAACAAGCATCCGTGATCTTTCTTCTGGCAAAAGAAAATACAAAATTTCCCCTTTTTTGCTGATAGGAGCTAGAAACTTCTAAACTGTAGATATGAAATATAAAGCCAACTTTTTTTTAATAGAATCGGTAATTTGTTTCTTTGGTAATTAGGTCATTGAATATTATCTCCTTGCCTAATAACAGTTAGCGGTTAACCAACCGCCACCCAAGACGCAACTAGTAGTAGGAAGATCCCAACTAGTGTTGCTCAGTTCTGTTGATTATCAGGTACATGAACTGTTTTGCACCCTATTTTATTACAAATTTTAGCAAGCCAAGTTTTTGCTTCATATTATTATTTAAACCGTCTTGTTCGGAAACCGTTGGCAGTTGGAATTCAACGATTCGGTTTTGGTATCTCTTAAGCTTTCACCAAATTAGGCATTGGTTTGTGTTGAGCATTGTAAATATGTTGATAATGGGATCAGGGGTGTTCCTAGGATTGGTGATGCCCAAGAAGGAATTAATTACAGTGACCTCCCTCCTCCAAAAATGTAAGCGAAAGAGAAGCCAAAACAAAATTATTATTATCATTATTATTTTATTACCTATTATTAAACACACAAAATGTTGTAAATAAAGTACAAGAAAAGAAAAAAAAGTTTTCTCAGAAGAATCAGACCTTTCCTGAACAATGAGTAATAAAAATCTGTGTTGAAAATATTGGAACTTTGAGAATTTAGGTAACAAAAAGTCGCTTTTTGTTGCGCTTTCTTTAAATTAATTAAAAAGATACTTTCGAAAAAAAAAATCAAATAAAAGTAAATAACCATATTAAACCAAAGACTAGCATAAATAAATTCATATAATAATTCAAACCCAAAATGACCAGTATTAATAGCAGTAGTAGCAGGTACATGCTCCAGAAGTTTCATCTTGATACGCTAAGCCAATCCAAGAAAATTGCTGATATACTTGTATCAGCAATCTGTATGTTATTGCAAGTTACCAATTGTTAAAATTTAAGGTTTTTATAGAAGGGATGGTCTTAAAAACGTCGAAGGGGGCTCATTAATTTGGAAATTGAAAGTTCAAGTTAATTTTGAAAAATCAAAGGTAATCAGAGGACAATCAGCCTCTCCCTCTTAACCGACATTTCCCCCCCAAATGCATCTGATCAAAATTAAAAAAAAAATATCTTGTTCAAAATAGTTTAAAGGTCAAATAACCATGCCTTTGGGGTTGACAACCCAACCAGCAGCTCCGGGGGCAGGGGCTGTAAGTTAAGCTAGTTGCTCATTGCTAACACATAAGGTTCTTATGGAAAAGATTTGTGGTTGGTCTCCAATCACTTTCGACCCATAAAAATAAGTACTGGAAGTGTCGATTCTTGATCTAATGAGCATCGTCGGAAGTTTCTGTGACCATGAAGTTGAGGCGTGGATGAAAAAGGGACAGTCCCCTTCCTAAACGGAATAAATTCTGCTCATTTGGGGTTTAATGTTACCCGTCACTTCCACAATAGCAGTTTAGATCAGAAATATTACTAGAAATCATAAGGGAGTAGATATAAATTTTGTATTTTTGATGCGCTTTAAAAGTTTCTTTTATTCCCCGCTACTCTAACAAAAATGCTGGTTGCAACCCTGGTTATTATATATAAAATTTCCTCCTCCTTCTCGTCTCTCCCTTAGACCTAATTCCTTATTTATCTGATGGCTCAATGCGAGCTGGGATGTTTTGACATTAAAGTGCACCCTTTGATGTATCTTCACCCCCTCCTAAACTACAAAACAGTCATAAAACCCCATTGTAGAAGTTTAAGTTCCTTTTTAAGTTTTGTAATTTGTCCACTTAGTAAATTTTGAGAAAATTTTAATTTCAACGAGAATATATTTACCAGGGAGATATTTTCCGTGGAGGAGGTCAAACACCTCAAACCGTAAGGGGGTACCTTATACTCAATACCTCGTTCTTTCCCCTAAAGTTTGACTTGTTACAACTCTTTAAGAGTGACTCCCGAAGCAGAAGAGCCCGTTAGTTAAAATAAAAATCTTTTTAATATACTGAAAAAAAGATTTCTCATCTTTTTTTTCAGATGATACCAGGAAATCTCCTCGCCCGTTTAAAGTTTTTGAAAATCACCTCGATAGACAATTTTATTTTCTATATAGCCAAAGGAAAGTTCTAAAACAAAGTAAAAGAAAAACTTTTAAAACGCATCGAAAATTTTGGAGATTTGCTTAATGATGAGCTGCTACTGAGGTTCCTTAAGTCTCCTAGCTGTGTAATGGCAATAGAAAATTTTATTTGAAAGGGCTTAAAGGATCGAAAATATATCCTTTTATTTAATAGTATGCGCTTATTTATTATGTTTATTTGTATATGGCTGTGTGTGTGTGCAATTTAAATCCGGGAAAACATATAAAAGCTGCTACAACAAATAAAATAGAACTCTTATTTCTGAACCTATAAACCCTTCAAAACAAAATTACCTATTGCCAATATTTATGAGAAACTCTGATTTAATATGAATAAATCGTACAAACACAACTAGAGACCAAAATTGTATGTAATTAATGAGCATCCTGCTATTAAGCAGGGAGATAAAATTCAGTGACCTAATTACCAAAGAAACCAATTACCAAATCTATAAAGAAAATTAGCTTCATGTCTACAGTTTTAAAGCCAAATCGTTCCAAAGTAGTCTATTGAGGTAACACTATCAATAAATGGATCCTTCAATGTTACAAACATTTTCACTTTTGCAGCTCGGTGAGTCTTTATTTACTTGTTATTATTTTTTATTTTTGGTGCTATAAGTAGCCTCCTTAGGGAATTAACATTGTTGCAAATTTTTGCTTTAAAATTGTCTTCTTTTGTTATCAAGGTTTCATTTGGTAATAAAAAGATGATTCTTACAATGTTTTGACAATGATTTGTTCCCAGCTACTCTTTAATCATGATGTGTTTTTGTATTTTCACCCAAATAACTGTTGCCGATAGAAAACTGCTTCCTCAAGCTTACTCCACTTTTTTTGTAGTTTCCAGAAAATAGCACATAAATTTTTGACTTAATCCTCAATAAAAAACTTATGTTTTAATGTTGAACATTGCCCTGTTCAAAATTATGAAAATCGTCACTCATTGGCGCTGCAGTCGTGTAGTTTCGACGTTTAAAAAACTAAAAAAAACGTGTGATTAAAAAAAACAAACAATTTTTTTAAACTGAAAGTAAGGAGCAACATTAAAAATCAAAACAAACAGAAAATATTAAGTGTATGAGGGGGTTTGCCGCCTAGTCAATACCTTGCTCTTTACACTAAAGTTTGAATTTTGTTTGAATTACAAAGGCCGTTTAATTAAAATAGATAGCTTTTTCAAAGTACTAAAAAAAACATTAGCGTAAAGAGCGAAGTATTGACTAGGGTGCGGACTCCCTCATATACGTAATAATTTTTGTTCGTCTTAAGTTTTAATGTTGCTCCTTACTTTCAGTTGAAAAAACTTGTTTTTTTTTTTATTTAATTTCTGATTTTTTTTTTAGTTAATGCTGGGAAATCCGACGCCCCCTTCCAGAAATGTCCCTTATCCTGAGGAAACATCCTCCATGGTAAGGTCCTCCCACTTAACTCCCTAATCCAACCCCCCATGCCCCCCGAACCCACCAAGAAAAAATCCCTGCAGGAAACGACTCTACACATCCCAAAAACCAACACTTGAAGAAAACAATTTACAAAGTTCATAACCTGCAGCCCTTCCCCCGGCAACTATTGTGAATGAAGTTATCCCCAAAGACATCTTTAACAGATTTGTGACTAAGTTGAATAAAATGGCTGTCTCAAAATTATGATTCGGTGACTTTGGGAAAAAATGAGCTTGGGAGGGGGCCAAGTTACCCTCCAGTTTTTTTGGTCAATTAAAAAGGGCACCAGAGCTTTTAATTTCCAGTCAAATGAGCTCTCTCACGATATTCTAGAACTACTGAATTGATGCAATGACCCCTGGGGAAAAAAAACAAATAAACACTCATCCGTGCGTGATCTCTCTTCTGGCAAAAAATACAAAATTCCACATTTTTGCAGATAGGAGCTTGAAACGTCTACAGTAGGGTTTTCTGTTACACTGAATCTGATGGTTTGATTTTCATTGAAATTCAATTATTTTAAGGGGGTGTTTTTTCCTTTTTTCTGAAATAAGGCAAATTTTTTCAGGTTTGTAACTTTTGATGGGTTAGACTAAATTTGATGAAAATTATATATTTGAAATTCACTTAAAAATCCGAGTCTTTTGTATCTACTAGCATCAAACTGGTATCTACTGGCATCAAAATTCTGTTTCTTGGAGTTTCGTTTACTATTGAGCCGGGTCCCTCCTTACTTGCAGTTCGTACCACGAACTGTTTGATAAGTTCCGGCTAACGATTTAATATGAGTGGCAATGTTTAATCGTGTTTCACTCAAATCTTTTAAAGGTAAAAGGAAATTCATATCCGCTGATCAAAACCATTTTGATTATGGACACAAGGGCCCTTTACAGAGGTGCAATCAAGCATGGACGAGTGCTGATTTTTGTTGTCAAGATATCGTCAATAGTATGTATCCTGCTGTTCTAGAATTTATGCTGATAGACTGATTTCCATACCTATGCACAAGTCTCTTTTTCTCACAGGAAATCAAATAAATTTCGCATTGCGACCCTCGCTGTGACTTATTACATACATTTAACGCTATTTGTTTGGAGTTATCTTGTATAATTTCTTACGTGTTAAAAGTTATTCCAACCCTGAGAAAAAATTTTGGTAATTTGTGGATTTTTTTCCAACTCTTGACTCATCTAATAGATCATTTTTTCATGTCAGAAAATCTCTGGCTGGCAGTTTAAACAAAAAATAAATTAAAAAAATAGACATCTAGGAGACGCTGATTCCAATCACTTTCGACCTATAAAATACTAGAAGTATCGATTCTTGATCTAATGCCCATCGTCGGAAGTTTCTCTGAGCATGAAGCGGAGGCGTGGATGAAAAAGGGTCAGTCCCCTTCCTAAACGGAATAAATTCTGCTCATTTTGGGGTTTAATGTTACCCGTCACTTCCACAATAGCAGAAGGGCTCGTTAGTTAAAATAAGAATCTTTTTATAATATGCTGATAAATAATTTCTGTTTTTTTTTTTTTCAAATATTACCAGGAAATTCCAAATAAGACCAGCCCGGTGATTACTATATAAATTGATTTAATTTTAAAAGCTGACTGAATTACTTTTGCTAAAAAAAAAATTAAAGCTCATTATTGACGTTATTGTTAGTGTCTTGAACTTCTTTTTCCTTTCCTTTGCCGTTTAATTTAGCATTTCACTTTTTTTTTCAGATTACGAAGAGAGTACAGGGTTAATGATTATCGCTCCGCTCGGAGTTGACCAACATAAATTGTCTGGCTTGGTTAATTTGTTTACACCGGGTCTAGAACGTTTTTACATGATGTGCCCGAATTTGTTGCCTAGAGTAAGTTTTCTTCATTGTGTTAAATCTTATTTCAATGATAAATTTATTTCTTTGATGTTAACACCTGGTTTAGACTGTTTTAAAAGAGGACGGACTACTTAAAATCGCAAAGTGTAAATTTTCTTCATTAAAGAAGAACAACTGCATTGGCTAATTAAAATTTTTACGCCTGGGTTGGTGAATTTTTACAGGACATATCCAAATTTATCGCCAGTAAGTTTTCTTAAATATATTAAATTTTATTTTTATGATAAATTTATTTCTTTGAAATGTTAACACCTGGTCTAGACTGTTTTTAAAATAGGATAGACTTCTTAAAATTGCAAATGTTTTGCCAGGCTTGGTTAAGTTTAACAGATGTATACCCAATTTATCGCCAATAAATTTTCTTCATTATATTATAGAATGGTCTAGAATGTGTCTAGAATGCTTTTACATGAGAATGCATACAATCTAAATTCTTTATGCAGAAATTTAACCTACTATCATCCTTGTTACTTTCGAAAACTATAGCATTTTCAGAAATAAGCCGTGTAAAGTTACAAAGATTTTGTTTAGCGCAAAATCAATAGTATTTTGGTAACAGTTGGCACACATAGACAAAAATGTCTATATTCTAATGTCTAAAGATCTAAGGAGGAAAAAAAGTCTAAACATTAAAAAAAAAGTCTCTAAATTCTTTAGGTCTAACTATTCCTTTAGATTTTTTTTGAATTATCAAACAGTTTTGTGGTAACGAACAGTAAGCAGTGTGCAATGCGGCTCAAAAGTAACCGACACTCTAAGAAACGAAGTCTTGATAACAATAGACACAAAAAGAATTGCATTTTTAAGTTGATTCATAATAAATCAAATTCATCAAGTTTAATGCTATCCAAGGCAAGTGGATTATAAGAACATCAAAGAGCGATTTTTAATGCCTTGCTAGAAATCTATTTCTCATATTTACGTTCTTTTTATAAATTCCATCATGATACATGATACTGCAAGTGCCATTATAGTGAAAAAACATCACTTTTGTGTCATTTGCTAAGGGGTTGGGCTTGCAGGCTACCAGAACATAATAGATAGACGTTTAGTAGCTATTGCTTATACCTAGGATTTTCCCATAAATGAATTTCTAGAGTGATAAACAATACCATTCGTAAGTGCAACATGTCACTAAAACAACACTTATGGTGACACTTCTTAAGTGGAAAAGCTTATAAGTGTAAAACGGTATCATTGTCCAAAACTCTTAACTGTCCAAAACTGTAAACGAAGGTTTACAAGAACACCTCCCGTATACTCCCCCTCCAAGCCCCCTTAACGAGTAATATATTTATGGTCCAACAAACCCCAATAGATTAAATTAGATTAACCAATCTGTGGTTTAGTTAGTAGAGCGTTAGGCTTCAAGTCAGAATGTTAAGCGTTCAAGTCCTGTTTGGACAGTTGTTTTCAATAGTGGTTCTGTCCCTTCTACATGATTATTTATCAGATAATTCAGTATTTTTTTTAAATATGATGCGCGTATTTTTATAAAAATGTTAAGCATTTTTATTCAAAAGGGTATTGACATCATCCAGTTTCATGATTTGCAGCTGCGCCCTTAGTCGACCAATAAACCCTGACCCCAACCCCTTACCCCTTAGGAGTTGTAGAAATGTTGGCATATGGTTTTGAAACCGCTTAAACTTGTATATTAAAAAACGATTACTTATTATTATTATATCTATTTAATAAAACTAATTACTTATTTTTATGAGTTAATAGACAGGATAAAACTATTTGTAATGTATAGCCTATTAAGAATTCATATTACTAATAACCTATTTACATCTTTTTCTGTGATATTTTGTTATTTGTCAGGTTATATTCTAACCTCTTTTTTGCTTACTGCTATTCCATACCTTTTTGTCTAAAGTTTTTTGGTGTTTAGCAGGGGGAGGAGATATTTAGTGAAATAAGATAGAAATAAAAATATTTTGCCCTTGAAATAAAAACATTGAAATTCTAGTAAAACTAGGAAATCGATACGATGTACTAATCTTGGAGGTTAATTCTAACTATGTTGTTCAATTTTAATATAGAACAATGCTTGTTTACTAGCCATTTTGAAAAAAATTGAAATTATACAGGCTGACTAAGGAGAATTAACCAATTAATCTTTAGTAATTCTTTTGTGATGAGAGAGCTTGAGTGCTAAATTGTCCCCCTACTATTTTTGTGAGCCATATGAAAGAAATTGGAGACAAAATATAATTCAAATATTTATGGACAACTATGTCCACAGGATTTTCAAATGAGAGGGTGACTAATATATCTAATTAACAATGTTTTTAATTCAAAACGGGCGAAGATTAATTAAAAAAGCAACAGAAATGATTCTTACTCCATATTGTAGAGAGAAGAAAGCTGAACAACATATCTAAACCTGCACATTCTAGGTCGACACAAAACTTTTTTTCCGTATTCTCACTTTCCTAACAAAAAATTAAGTTCCGGTAATTGTTCGTTTTTGTTGAACTGAATAATTATACAAAAGTAAAAAAACGAGATGAACGTGACAATGGAGTCAAATTTGGTGTACGGTATATAAAAAAAGTTTCATGATCATCAGTATGAGATTTTTACCATACGATCTATCGCTGGTCGATTTTGAGATCTAATAATTAGTTAGCCTGAATCTGATCGTCGCTGGCTCCATCGCCTGATGGGCTGACCTAAAAAGAGTGATTGAAAGGTGTTTGTTAAAACATGAAAAATATTAGAAAAGGGTAATCATCTACAAAACTAGTTTGCAACGGCCGACATTTAAAATCGCTCTTAGAATAAACTTGTCAAGACACTGACTAGTTTTCACAACTGATAAAATTACCGAATTAATAATAAAAAAAACAAAACAAAATTTCCAACCCCATTCCTCGGCTTTAAGTTCAGAATCAGGATCATCACTCTATACCTGAACTTGCTAGAAAACGCAGTAACTGTGGAATCTAGCCGCATCAAAATTTGGTGGTTACTGTTCTAGGTAACTGTTCACCTTCATTTTAAAAACCTTCCTGTGGAGTTAATTCAAATTTTCCCCTTTTGATGATCCGTTTATCATGAGAAGAGCTTCTTCTCCATCAACCCTTACTTCCTTCTTCGAATTTCCTTTCACCATGAAAACTACAGCTGATGTTCAAAAATTTGCATCTGCCATTAGTTTCTTCAGAGCATGGTTTTTTCCTACACTGTGGATCCGTGAATTAGAGTCACAGCCTGAGATGGCACGAGCAAAAAGAATCAGATGGCATGTCTCTTGGCCCAGCTTCTCGTTCAATTTGTGAACATCCCATATTCGGGGAGCTTTTTCTAACTTTGGCCCAGGTGCAAAGAATAGTTTTTTAGGTTGACAGGTCACCATGATAATACAATAGAACCAAAAGATCAGTAACCTATCCAATAACAGCAATGCTGTAATACGGGGAAGAATCAAAAGCAGCTTGCACAATTGGGACATCTTTACATAGTTCTATGGAACTAGAAAACAGCATGAGGAAACGTCCAAGCGGAGGCAGCTAAAATACTGTAAAGACACCTAGATCGTTATCGATTTCCTAGAAAAAGGATGTTCTAGTAAATAGGGAAGAATGATTAGTTGGTTTATTTTTGCTAGTGGTTGAGCGTACAGATTTAGGTATTAAGGAGGAGCCAACCCCTCTTATTTACCTAATAGTTTTTTTTTGTAGTTTTTAATAATTACGATATATTGTAGCTCAAATAGGAGACAAAATCCAGAAGGCATTGTCATAGATCATGGTATTCATTTGCATGGGTTATATGAAATATTAAATGTAGCATAGGTCAATAACTTTGCAGAGTTATTAAGAAGATGTTAATCAGAGGAAAACCTTGTATTTCATAATATTTATGAGAGTCAGATTATAACTTCAATTGAAAAGGCTGCAAAATTAGTTTTTTTTTCTCCCCTGAAGTAATTTTTTTTTCTTCCTTTTTCAGGGTAATGATGTAATATACATATCTGTTTACACAAGACTAATCGCGGCAACTTCTGCAAAGAAAAAACTCCAAAAGGTAGATTGTTTTTTATTTGACTGCCCTGGACAGAGGCTGAACGTCATATTTAATTATTAGAATTCGTTTTTTATTTTTATATTTTAATTCTAAATTGAAAGTTTTTATCGTTTTTTATATTAAAGTTTTTTTGAAGGGTCTTAGTTTTTAAATTGTTTACTATGCAACACTCCCTCCTTTTTTCGTTTTTTTTTAACTAACTCTTTCAATGTATAAGGTTGAATATATTAAAGTTTGGAAAGATAAAATTTCGGATTACTAAAAAAAATTATATTTATGACTGTCAAATATAAACTTTGTTTCTTTCTTTCATTCAGGAAGAACCTTTTTTGTGTCTTAAGCCAAGACTGGATAGTGAAAAGAACTGCTCTTTGTAAAAAATTGCTGGAACCGTTAATCAGTTGAGCTTTTCTATGACTAAACTGAGGCACAATTTTGACATTCCGTTGGTCATTAGTCCTCCGTTCTTTAAGATACTGTGGTTCTGAAGTACGGTTGGCATAATAATCTAACGATCATTACTATGTATCCCAGACTTAAACAAATGGTACAGGATGGACTTTTTTGGGGGGGGGGGGATAAAGTGGAAGTTTTCTTGTGGGGGGCGGGAATAAAGTGGGAAGTTTTCTTATGGAATAGGAGGCCAAAGTGACAACTTTTTTGCCTTTTTTAACGAACTGTCTAATATCAAGGAGGCACACTTGTGCCTCTATAAAGAGGCGACCCACCACAATTTTAAGCGATTTCCGGTCCTAGCGGTCGCAGAGAGACAGCGGAGATCGCATTTTGTAGCCCAAGCTCCAACTAAGAAATGTGGAAAATTTCACCCCCCTCCGACTTTATCTTCATGGGTAAAAGTGGGCCGGAAGTTTCGACCCTCCGACCACAGCCCCCCTTTAACGTTGTCCGATTGGGCTGAAATTTAGAGGTTAAGCTTTCCTAAGGCCCGGGAGCTTTATTTATTATTAATTCAGCCCTCCCGGGGGGAGGGCTGAAAGTTATTAACTTTACCCAATGTTAACATATAATATTGGTTATTGGGAAGTATACAGAAGTTTTCAGGGGGGGGGGATTTTTCCTGGTAGTGGGGGGGCGGGGGTTATGTGGGAGGATCTTTCCATGAAGGAAGTTTTCATGGGGGAAGGGACATTTCTATAAAGGGGACGTCGGATTTCCCAGCATTATTTAAAAAAAGACCAGAAATTAAATATAAAAAAAACAACTTTTTCAACTGAAAGTAAGCAGCAACATCAAAACTTAAAACGAACACAAACGAACTTCGAAAAGGGCTCATTCAATTGGAAATGGGAGTGGCTAGTGCCCTTTTTAATAGTCGAAAGTGATTGGAGGGCAACTAGCCCCCCCCCCCCTACGCTCTTCATGTTATGCCCTGGGGGCGTATAAGGTTTTTATAGAAGGCCTTGTCGTAGAAACTTCAAAACAGGCTCATTCGATTGGAAATTCAAAGGGCTAGTACCCTTTCTAATAGTCGAAAGTGATTGGAGGGCAATTACTCGCCCCCCCCCCTACGCCCATCATTCCCCCAAATACATCCAATCAAAATTTTGAGATAGCCATTTTGTTCAGCGTAGTTGATTTCCAGATAGAAAATATGTTTTTGAGGAGGACACTCCCCCACTACCCTCAGGGCAAGGGTTTTAAGTTATGCCATGGGGAAATATAAGGTTTTTATAGAAGGCGTTGTTGTAGAAACTTCAAAAGAGGCTCATTAGATTGGAAATTCAAAGGGCTAGTACCCTTTTAAATAGTCGAAAGTGATTGGAGGGCAACTAGTCCTCTCCCCACGCCAATCATTCCCCAAACACATCCAAGAATCAGTTTTGAGATAGCCATTTTGTTCAGCGAGGTTGATTCCCAAATAGAAAATATGTTTTTGAGAAGAACACTCCCCACGACCCTCAGGGCAAGGGTTTTAAGTTATGCCCTGAGGGCATATAAGGTTTTTATAGAAGGTATTGTCGTAGAAACTTCAAAACAGGCTCATTCGATTGGAAATTGAAAGGGATAGTGCCCTTTTTAATAGCCGAAAGTGATTGGAGGGCAACTGGCCCCCCCCCCGCCACGTCCATCATTCCCCCAAACACATCCAATCAAAATTTTGAGATAGCCATTTTGTTCAGCGTAGTTGATTTCCAGATAAAAAATATGTTTTTGAGGAGGACACTACCCTCAGGGCAAGGAATTTAATTTATGCCCTGGGGGAATATAAGGTTTTTATAGAAGGCGTTGTTGTAGAAACTTCAAAATAGACTCATTCGATTGGAAATTCAAAGGGCTAGTACCCTTTTAAATAGTCGAAAGTGATTGGAGGGCAACTAGCCCCCCCTTACGCCCATCATTCCCCTAACACATCCAATAAAAATTTTTGAGATAGCCATTTTGTTCAGCGTAGATGATTTCCAAATAGAAAATATGTTTTTGAGGAGAACACTCCCCCACAACCCTCGGGGCAAGGGTTTTAAGTTATGCCCTGAGGGCATATAAGGTTTTTATAGAAGGTATTGTCGTAGAAACTTCAAAACAGGCTCATTCGATTGGAAATTGAAAGGGATAGTGCCCTTTTTAATAGCCGAAAGTTATTGGAGGGCAACTAGCCCCCCCCCTCCACGTCCATCATTCCCCCAAACACATCCAATCAAAATTTTGAGATAGCCATTTTGTTCAACGTAATTGTTTTCCAGATAGAAAATATGTTTATAAGGAGGACACTCCCTCACAATCCTCAGGGCAAGGGTTTTAAGTTATGGCCTGGGGGCATATAAGGTTTTTATAGAAGGCGTTGTCGTATAAACTTCAAAACAGGCTCATTCGATTGGAAATTAAAAGGGGTAACACCCTTTTTAATAGTCAAAAGTGATTGGAGGGCAACTAGCCCCCCCCCACGCCCATCATTCCCCCAAACACATATAATCAAAATTTTGAGATGGCCATTTTGTTAAAATTAGTTTTAAGTTCTGGAAATTAGGTCTTTTAGAATGACAATCTCCTCACAGCCCTCAGGACAAGGGTTTTAAGTTATGCCCTGGGGGCATATAAAGTTTTTATAGAGCGCGTTGTCGTAGAAACTTCAAAAAGGGCTCATTTGATTAGAAATTGAAATGGCTCATTTGATTAGAAATTGAAGAGTAATATCAATAAACAACTTTGGACATTTTGAATCTGTCCCATAAAATGGTTCACCATGTTCTATCTTGATACTATAGCTATTGTCTTCTCTTAGTTCGTAATCAGTAGAATATTCATTATTTCATTTTGAGTCATACACAATTTTTACAGGTGTGTCATCGACAGGCTCAATATGCGTTTTGTCTTTGGTATTATTTGGTTCATTGACTGTTTTGATCAGTGGTAGTAACGTTTGCTGGTACTTTGTTTTTCATCGATTCATCTTTATATTCCTTAGTGATATTTTCCGCCAATGCCATTATTATTTTTCTGGCAATTTCACTGTCTAGTATTACATTATTTTTACACAGGTAACAATTCCGGCACTACATTGTTAATATAAATGAACAACTTTGGACATTTTGAATCTGTTCCATAAAATGGTTCACCATGTTCTATCTTGATAATATAGCTATTGTCTTCTCTTAGCTCGTAATCAGTAGAATAATAATTATTCCATTTTGAGTCATACACAATTTTTACAGGTGTGTCATCGACAGGCTCAATATGCGTTTCGTCTTTGGTATTATTTGGTTCATTGACTGTTTGATCAATGGTAGTAACATTTGCTGGCACTTTGTTTTTCATCGATTCATCTTTATATTCCTTAGTGATGTTTACTGCCAATGCCCTTTTTATTTTTCTGGCAATTTCACTGTCTATTATCACATTATTATTACACAGGTAACAGTTCCGGTACGTAGACAAAACATGGTTTATGATATTAGTAGAAGAGTAGGCCTTTCTTTAAGTCTTTGCTTTCATTTGAATGCTAATACCCGAAAGCTGAAAATATGGTTCAACCTTGGGTAACATGTTACCAAAAGCACTAGCAAGAAGATGCCCCGCTTCATCAACTATTATTTTTATGTTGACATTCTCTTTGAGTGCAATCATCTCCGGAGATCTCAATCTCGCATATCCCCCATCATAACAGTTTAAATACTTGGAAATACAGTTTAAATACTTTGGAAACGCACGCGTTTCCGATAGTGCTACCACTTGTACTTATTTCATAGTTTAAATACTTCTCCTTGTCAGCCTGCAATGCTACAATAACACTATCATGTGAACACACTTTCTTAAAATGCTTCATCTTCACTTTTTAGAGATATTTGTTATGTGTTTATCGTTCGACTGTGTAAAAAATACTGATTTAATACATGCAATAAACTAGGTAGTGTCGATAACCGGCCATAGAGTACCAGTGGGAAAGCTGCATCGTGTCTCTGAGCAAGCATAGAGTACAATTGTTAGAGCAGTAAGCATATTTTATGTTATTTTAAGATACGTAAAAAAAAGTTGAATAATTTCGAAGTGAAAAAAAATTCATCCAATAAAAAAAGTGCTACTACAAACAATATTTTTCTAATAGTAAAAGTCACGACTAACATTTCTATATCATTTTCATTTTGAATGAAAATATTAAATGTTATTTTTTTATGTTTTAAGTATGTTTCATGTCATTCTCTGAGATGTAAAAAAAAGTTGAAGAAATATATCATGTTAAAAAAAATAATAAAAAAAAAGTTAAAAAAATTCAAAAAAAAAAAAAAATGAGGGGTGGGGGGGGCAAAGCCGCATCGTGTCTCTGGGCAAACATAGAGTACAATTGTTAGAGCCATAACCATATTTCATGTCATTTTAAGATGCGTAAAAAAAAGAAAAAAAAGTTGAATAATTTCGGTCCAAAAAAATCTTTGTCCAATAAAAAAAAGTGCTTCTACAAAAAATATTTTTCTAATAGTGATAGTCACGACTAACATTTCTATATAATTCTCATTTTGAATTTAGAAACAATTAAATGTGATTTTCTTATGTTTAAGTATGTTACATGTCATTCTAAGAGATGTAAAAAAAGTTGAAAAAATATATCATGTTAAAAAAAATAATAAAAAAAGTTAAAAAAAAAATTCAAAAAAAAATTCTAAAAAATGGGGGGAGGGGCCAAAAGATTGGAGGGGTGGGGACCCCCTTGGAGTTTGGGGATAGGGGGCCTTCTGGGGTTGAGGTCCCTGGTGGTTAGGGTCATTGGTGCTTATGATCCTTGACAATTCATACTCATATACACCTCACTACTTGATTTGTAAGGATTTCTATGGATTGTTTTGAATTTCTTTAGTAAAATTCTTTTCTTGCCATCTACATCTCTCTTAGTATCAACTTTTTAGTATGCTATAACGTTAGACCCTATTTTATATTGACAACACTGTTCAAACGCCACTTGTGTATTATACAGAACACATCGAAGAAGTAAAACTAGGTCAAGTCACAAGGTCATTCTATCATCGTTAACCATTTTCATAGATTGATGCTGTTCCAAATTTATAACAAATTGCCTGAGTTAACAAGCCCTTCGGGGTTACCTTAACTGCTAATCAGTTTAACCCTTTTTTACCAGCTTCATACGATCCGATCACTAATTAGGATCATTGACACTCCTATTATTCAATCAACAATTAATATCGTTCATAGAGTCCAATTTGCAAATGCTATACCCTTTTTCGCAAATAGAGTTTTTTTTTTTGGTAAAGGATTTAACACCATATGCCAATCAATTTTAGACATGATGCAAGGTACCTTCAGCCTAAAGCTTATTACTGTTTGACAATTTTTGAGTCAGAAACATGCGCGGCTTGGATGTGTCTTTAGTAAAAAACATTATTTATACGAAAACATGATTCTCTTACCCTTATGACTGAAACCAGTATTTTTTACAGATGGCGCAATAAACCTTTTAAATACGTAATGTGACGATCAAAAGTTTTGGCTTAGAAACGCGTGTCTAAACCAGTCTGATTGCATTACACAATCTCGTCCCTAGTTCCAAATAAAACGTGTTTGATCGCTTTATAGGTCTATAATATAGAGGGATTGGTCACTTTTTGCAATGTACTCGTCAAACTGCACTGTATATTCATGCCTTAGGCTTGTGGGATTGGTGTTGCCTCAGAAACCTGTCTGCTAAGGCATATACCAGTCATGGTAATAGGTGAATGACCGTGGTAAGGTGTGTAGGTGTGAAACTGCACACGCATTCATGCGTCAGGCCTGTAGGTTTCGTGTCCCGTTCCTTGTCCCTTTTCCATCAATAGGTGGATTACTACTGAAGTTTCCGATGGTGAGCCTTTCATTGTAAAATTTACAAAGGGGGGGGGGGGTTCCAGCATTCATATACGAAACTAGTTTTATTTGTGTTTCTCTTACGTTGGTGACCCATTTTAAATGTGGAGATGGTATGAGGTATTGTCCAGGGGAAATTTTGGGGAATTGGAATTCTCTGGGGGATTTTTACGCAAGGGTGGATTTCCCAGGAGATAAATTCTCCATGGGGGAATTATCACCAGGAGAAATTTTCTATAGAGAATTTTTCCACGAGAAAACAAAATCCTATAGGGGAGGCGGGATTTCCGGGATTGATTTTCCACTAAGTGGGAATTCTTCCATGACCTGAAAAATGGCCAGAAATTAAACAAAAAGAAGGATTTTGCTAATTTCAAGCACAATCGCCCGCAAGAAACTTTCAGGGGATTAATTTCTGTTCAGTTTTGATTGCCAAAGTTTAAAATTTTTCAACATTCCCCATTTCAACATCAAAAGTTTTATCAAAGTATCAAAACATCAAAGTGATATTTTTTCAGCATTAAAGTTTCATAGTTCAGCATCCCCCTAAACATTCCCTGAAAGTAGTCACAAATAGATGTGGTAGTAGTTGTAAGCAGTCACAGTTGCAAGTTGTTGCCGTTGGAAGCAGCCATAGTTGACGGAATTGTCCTGGGATAATTTCCCCAGGTGAAGGATTTTACGTGAGAGTAACTTTCTGTGAAGCAATTTTTCGTGGGAGAGGGAATTTTCATGGAGGGAGAGGTGGTCTTCAAAAGATTCTTTGAAAAAAAATGAGAGATCAAATTTAAAAAAAGAAAAGTCTTTTCTACTTACAGTAAGGAGCAACATCAAAACTCAAAACAAATGGAAATTATTCCGTATATGAGTTGCCTCCTCTATACCCCGCTCTTTACACTAAAATTTGATCTTTGTCCCAGTTCTTCAAGAACGATTCTAGAAACTCGAGGACCGTTTAATTAGAATCAAAACCTTTTTTTGAAAATACTAAAAAAAACTTTAGCATTAAAAGAGGGGTATAGAGGAGGATACAGCCCCCTCATATACGGAATAATTTCAGTTTGTTTTAAGTTTTAATGTTTCTCTTTAACTTCAGAAGAAGAACCTGCTTTTGTTTTTTTTTCGATAGTTATCGATCGTAATGATAGAGCTGAGGCTTAAACAAGAGAGATTAGAGACAATGATTATTTAATGATGCAGCGGATGTACACTTTTATATTTAAACTATTAATTTAAAAGAAAAAAAATTCAAAGATAAGTTTAGAGCAAAAATAAACCTTAAGACGTATAAAATTAGAATCATGGTATTTTCGCATTACATGGGCCTTTCTAAAAAGTCAAGTTTGGTTAATGCTAATGAACCAAAATAAAATAGGATGACTATATAATAGTTTAGCAACAAATTTGAGCTATATATTTGCACATTAAGGAGAGCGGGGGGCAAATCATTGCATATATTAAATACGCAACCAAACCTAACCTAGGTACCTTTTTACCCATCTAAACTCCAAAAAACACAGTTCAATATCGTATACGCAATTAAAACTACGCTAGACAAAATATTTCTCTCAGCGGTGTCTTGAATCATCTTTCAAAAACTGGTTTTTCAAAGCGTCTCTGCCGTTTGACTGTAGCATCTCTTGTTGGACTTCTTTAGAGGGGCCCATATAATGCGAAATTACCAAAATCATTTAATAATTCAAGCTTTAAAGAAGAAAACTTACTATGAATGCATAGACGAGACCTAAAACGATCAGACATTAAATTCAATGCACAAGTCAAGCTTAAACAAATAATAATTACCATAAATAAAATTGGAACAAACACCCTCTTAAACCATCTTGGTTATTTGTGAGTGTTATTTGCGATTCACTAAAAGCGGTTTGTATTTCAAACAGTGACTTTTTCAGCAGCAATGAGTGCTGCTACATATGACCTGCCACGGCAAATATGAGTGAAGTGTGTCATCTAGGCTTTTGTGAAAACGACAATATATTTCGTTTTTTTTTTCATTTGTAAGAAAATCAACAAAAAAAAAGAAAATTACAGAACTATCCAAGGTTACGAGAAAGAAAATACAATTGGAATAATTACGGTAAAAACATCAGTTTTTTCTTAAGGTTTTTTTGGCCAAACTCTTGTATTTGATTTGATTTAGTTCAAAAGTATATGAAACCAATCCCTAAATAAAGCTCTAAACAAAAATTGATAGTTTTTGAAGCAATCTGTTTAGTTTTTTGAAGTAATATTGAGCAGTATTGCAGTAAGCAGCATTCATGAGAATTGAGTACATATCAAAAATAATGCTTTGATCGTTGGTGTTGGGGTTTCACCCCTGTTTCTTTTTTTCAGATAAATAACCTGTTTTCTTTTTCGTAATTACATTTCCTTAGATTTGCCTATAGGATAATTTTCAATGACAGTTTTAAGTTTCGTTGCTAGGCTATAGTTATTTTGCAGTAAGCAAGTATTCGCGCTAAATTCTATTTTGTCTCCTTGACCTGGGCATGGAAAAATAAATATTATTCAAAAGAAGCCAGGGATTTGAACTTTGATTTAGCGGTTTGGTTAGGGCCAATGTAAGGTCCACCCCTACAGAAAGGGCTTTGTACAGAAGTGGTGTTTTTGTAGTTAGTCTAAATTGAGACCCTGTTTAGGCAGTCTGTACTGACAAGTTATAGTTGTGTGTTTTTTGTGACCGTTTGGACGAATACAAGTAAGTTATTTTCTACAGCCTTGTAAGATTATTTTTCCAGGAACCCAGGAAGGGTAGGAAGAAGAGTTTGCGAGAAGTATCGGCACGAGTACATCGACAGGTGGGCCGTTTACTCTCTAAAGAGATAGTTAGTGATATTACGTCTGACCCAAGTGGTGGTATCCTTGGCCTCGAAAGTTAGCTGTTTGATCACGTTACCATACCCTAGATCAGGGTATACCGTAAACATTCTCTATAGTAGTAGTAATGCATCAACGGTTACTAATGGAAGTCCATGTTTGAAAGACAACTGGACTCCAGAAAGAGCATTTAGAAATGGTCAAGGAGGATAAATCTAACTCATGTAAGAACCTAGATCTAAAAACAACCTGTGACGCTGGAATTTGACCTGCGTTATAGAGAGGAATATAATACAACACCACCATATAAAAACAGTACCTCTAATATCTACTTAGCCTATAAAGCTGAGGAGGTTGGGAAGACTTGATGCATAGAGTTGGATAACTTAGGTTAGGTATTTACTATAATGCGTTCTGGACGGCCTGATTTTCAGATTGAACAATGTATAGTTGACCTTAAAGACAATCAAATTGGCGTTAACCATTTCTTCGTTGTAAGTTGTTTTTTTATAATTAAATAATTTATATATAATTAGTTTAGTTATTACCTTTATTCTAAGCTATTATCCATAAGTACATCGTTTCTACTTTCTTTCTTAAATACTTACTCCCGTTCAAGTTATCTGTTTTTCACCAAAACTCTGTCTCTTGCTATCCTCGTATTAGGTTCATTAGACCGTGAAATAGGGGACTTTTAAACTTGATTTTTTATAATTAAATAGTTTATATATAATTAGTTTAGTTATTACCTTTATTCTAAGCTATTATCCTTAATTATATCATTTCTGCTTTCTTTCTAAACTTTTAACTCCCGTTCAAGTTATCGGTTTTTCGCCAAATCTCTGTCTTTTTCTAGCCTCGTATTAGGTTCATTAGACCGTGAAATAGGGGACTTTTAAACTTGCTCTTTTATAATTAAATAGTTTATATATAATTAGTTTAGTTGTTATCTTTATTCTAAGCTACTATCCTTAAGCACATCATTTCTCCTTTCTTTCTAAACTACTAACTCCCGTTCAAGTTATCTGTTTTTCGCCAAAATTCTGCCTCTTGCTAGCCTCGTATTAGGTTCATTAGGCCGTGAATTAGGGGACTTTTAAACTATTCTGGGTTCTTGATTATATCTTTCAAATTGACTATTACATACGAGACTATCAGATGTCCAAATCATTTATAATAATGGACGAACTATAGACACAAAAATTATGAAGAAATTTTGTTCCACGCAGCCATTTTGTTATAAAGCCATTTTGTTCCACGCAGTTAAAGTTCAGGAAATTATACCTTTGAGCAGGACACTCCCCCCACAGTCTTCAGGGCAAGGGTTATAAGTTATGCCTTTTTAACAGTCGAAAGTGATTTGAGGGCAGCTAGCCCCCCTCTCTTGCTCACCTTTTCTCCAAACACATCCAATCAAAAGTTTTAGATAGCCATTTTATTCAGTGTTTTGGATTTCCAGATATAAATTATGTTTTTGAGGAGAACACTCCCTCACGGCCCTCAGGGCAAGGGTTGTAAGTTATGCCTTGGGGGCGTATAAGGCTTTTACTGAACGCGTCGTCGTACAAACTTCAAAAATGACTCATTCGATTGGAAATTGAAATGGCGAGTGCCCTTTTTAATAGTCGAAAGTGATTTGAAGACAACAAACACCCCTTCCACAACCACCATTTTCCCAAACATATCCGATCAAAATTTCTTGATAGCCATTTTGTTCCAAGAAGTTTAAAGTTCAGAAAATTATACCTTTGAGCAGGAAATTCTTCCCTTAGTCTTCAGGGCAAGGGTTTAAGGTTATGTCACTAGGTAATATAACGTTTTTATAGAAATGGACAACTAACCTCCCTTTCACGCACACCATTTCCCAAAACACATCGGAAAAAAAGTTTGAGATATATATTTAGTTCATCGTAGTCAAAAGTTCTGAAAATTAGGTCTTTTAGGATAAAAACCCTACCAGAGCTTTCAGTGCAAGGGTTGTAATTTGTGCCCTGGGGGCATATAAGGTTTATATAGAAAGTTGTTGTAGAAATTTCAAAAGGCGCTCATTGGAATGGAAATTGAAATTGCCCTTTTTAATAGTCAAAAGTGAGTGAAGAGTAATTAACCCCCCTCTTACACCCTCCATTTCCCCAAACACATTGAATCAAAGCTTAGAGATGGCCATTCTGTTCAACGTAGTTGAAAGTTCTGGAAATTATGTATTTAAGGATGACAAATCCCCGAGAGTCCCCAGGGCAAAGGTTGTAAGTTATGCCCAGGGGGCATATAAGGTTTTTAACGATAGAGTTGTCGTAAAAACTTAAACGGGGCTCATTCAATTGAAAATTGAGAGTGATAGTGCCCTTTTTGATAGTTGAAAGTGATTGGACGGTAACTAACCGCTCTCTCACGCCCACCATTCCCCCAAACACATCCAATCAAAATTTTCAGATATCAATTTTGTTCAACGTAGTAGAAAGTTCTTGAAATTAGGTCTATGAGGATGACAACTCCCCCCCCCCAGCTCTCAGGGCGAGGGTTGTAAGTTATCCCATGGGGGTATATAAGGTATTTATGAATAGCGCTGTCGTAGAAACTTCAAAGGGACTGATTTGATTGGAAATTGACGAGTCTAGTGCCTTTTTTAATAGTTGAAAGTGATTGGAGAAAGACTAACGCCCCTCTCAAGCCCATCATTTTCCCAAACACATCCAATCAAAATTTTGAGATAGCAATGTTTTGTAACGTAGTTGAAAGTTCTGGAAATTAGGTCTTAGAGGATGACAACCACCCTCACAGCCCTTAGGGTAAGAATTGTAATTTATGCCCTGGGGCATAAATTACAATATAAGGTGTTTAAGGTGTTTTAAGTGTGGTCGTAGAAACTTGAAAAAGGCTCATTCGATTGGAATTCGAAAGGCCTAGTGCCCTTTTTAATAGTCGAAAGTAATTGGAAGGCGTGACATTTTTGTAGTAAAAATCGATGTGGATATAATGTATTATTTTTTTGTTGTTACTGTTGTTTAGACCAGGGTACTTTGTATCAAAGGAGTTATTGTATGAACTTCGAAAAGGGCTCATTCGATTGAAAATAGAAAGGGTTCATGCCCTTTTTAATAGTCGAAAGTGATTGGAAGGAAACTAATCCACCTCCCACGCCCACCCTCTCATTTGACTTTATGTTTAAAAACAAAATGTTGTCATAAGATTAAATCAAAATGCACTGTGTTAATGCTAATTCCCAGTAAGGCATCTCAGCAGTATCCCAAGAACGACTGAGGGTATTATGTTCAAACTTTTAGGGCTGTTTTTGTTCTTAAAATTTAACCAAATCAAAATGGCGTAAGTGTATCCAAGCTATCAAAGAAAGTAAACATTTTTTTGCGAATGGTATCAAGTTTTCCATTACAGGTCAACTAGAGGAGGTATGAAACTAAATTAAACACTACTATTTGTATCCAGATTTGTAAGAGGGTGTATCTTGTTAAAAATTGCTGAAAATTTTTTTCCAGCATACAAATAGCAGGCCAAACTCTAAATTCTTAAAAAAACGAAAAGATTAAAAGTGTTGTTTTCTTTTTCCCTGAAAAAACTATGTCAATATAAAACGAACAGAAATTAATTAAAAAAAACTTTTTCAACAATATAAGTTTTTCAAAGTAAAGTAAAGTGCTCCATTAAACAAAAAATGAGCAAAAATAAAATAAAATAATCTACCAAGCGTGAAACTACCACAAATCAGCATCGGTAAATAAATGAAACCCAAAACGAGCGGAAATTACAATAAATAACCGAGTCAAACTCAAAACGAGCAGAAATTAACATAAGTTAAACTCAAAACCCCTATGCCTTCCCAAGGCCAGAACATAATTTGCACTTTACTGAAAAAAATACAAATGAATGTGCATTGTCAGTTTAATATACATATACTGATATTTAGTAATCAAAATCTTAATATTATTTGATTTATTAAAGTTATAAAAGTAAAAACATTTATATTTATATAGCAGAATAACATTTATATAGCAGAAGTAGCCCCAAAAGTTTGAACATAATACCCTCAGTCATTCTTATGGGGGTGGCCGTTAGAGGGACATTAGTTGCCATCCAATCACTTTCGACGATTAAAAAGGGCATTAGCCCTTTCTATTTTCAATCGAATGAGCCCTTTTCAAAGTTTAAAGTACCAAAATCGATCTTTACTATAAAAATGTCAAGCCTTCCAATCTATTTCGACTATTAAAAAGGGCAATAGTCTTTTCAATTTCCAATCGAATGAGCCCTTTTTGAGTTTCTACGACAACGCTTTCTATAAACACTTTATATTCCCCCAGGGCATGAATTGCAACCCTTGCCCTGAGGGCTGTGAGGGGGTTGTCAACCTGAAAAACCTAATATCCAGATTTTTCAACTATGTTGAACATAATTGCTATCTTAAAATCTTGATTAGATGTATTTGGGGAAATGGTGGCCGTGAGAGGGGCGTTAGGTGCTCTCAAATCACTTTCAACTGTTAAAAAAGGCACTAACTCTTTCGATTTCCATCGAATGAACCCTTTTGTTTCTATGTTTCTACGACAAAACTTTCTATAAGAAAAACCTACATGCTCCCAGGGCATAACTTACAACCCTTGCCCTGAGGGCTGTGGGGGAAGTACGTTGAACAAAATGGCCATCTCAAAATTTTGATTGGATGTGTTTGGATAAATGGTGGGCGTGGAAGGGGTGTTAGTTGCCTTCCAATAACTTTCGACTATTATAAAGGGCACTAGCCATTTCAATTTCCAATCAAATGAGCCCTATTTGAAGTTTCTACGACAACGCTTTCTATAAAAACCTTATATGCCCCCAGGGCATAACTTACAACCCTTGCCCTGAAGACTGTGGGGAGGTTGTCATCCTCAAAGGCCTAATTTACAGAACTTTCAACTACGTTGAACAAAATGACTATCTCAAAATTTGGATTGTATGTGTTTGGGTAAAAGGTGAGTTTGAGAGGGGGATTAGTTGCCCTCCAATCACTTTCGACTATTAAAAATGAAATAACCCTATGAATTTCCAATCAAATGAGCGCTTTTGAAGTTTCTACGACAAAGCTTTATATAAAAACCTCATATACCCCCAGGGTATGAATTACAACCCTTGCCCTGAGGGCTGTGGAGGAGTGTCCTCCTCAAAAACATAATTTGTATTTGCAAATCAACTACGCTGAACAAAATGGCTATATCAACATTTTTATTGGATGTGTTTGGGGAAATGATGGGCGTGGAAGGGCTCTTAGTTGCCTTCCAATCACTTTTGACTATTAAAAGGGCACTAGTCATTCCAATTTCCAATCGAATGAGCCCTTTTCGAAGTTTCTACGACAACTCCTTCGATACAATGTGCCCTGGTTTAAAGGAAGAAAACAAGTAATACATTGCGGTAGGAAGAATAGGCCCCACAATTGAAGCTCTTGACAGGATTTACTTGGGATTTCCTTAGGAATGAGCAAAAACACTTTAAGTAGATTGTTTCATAGGACCTGTTCACTTGTCCATATAAACTCTAAAAATTCCATAGTGAATCTAGCTAAGTCTCGGATGCTACATAAACTTCTATATCGTTCTGTTGTCAAGCAGTTCTTTTCTATAGGATCTTTAATAAATAATTATTGGAAAAAAAGAAAATATTACGGATGGATCGTTGTAAACTACAACACAAAAATAAGAACTGGGGAGGAAACGATAATTAGTGAAACTAGTGACAAATTATTATAGGTAGCAGCAGTTCATTTTGCACAGAAATCAACAATTTTTTTCTTTTGTTCTTATTAAATAAAAACTTGCTTTAGGAAGTGTTTAAGGGGTGTCCGAACAGAATGAACTTCTTTATTCACAAGAAATACTAACAGACAACAAAATATGGCTAATTAATTAATGCTGCAAAATTTTGTGTATCTGGAAAAATCTTAAGCGAAATTCTTAAGCAACAATTTGTTTTACAAATATACTCAGTGTTATTTAAAGAAATAAAAAAAAGTTGAGAAAATTTCTAAGTTCAAAAAATAAGTCTTGAAAAAAAAATCTCACAACAACAGTTGTTTTATTCTAATAGAAAAAAAAATCACGACTAACATACTTATGCCATTTTCAAATTCCATCACATGTTCAGTCAGTGAGGTCTGCTAAATATTCAATCTGCAGTGAGGTTTGAGGTCTGCCATAGTTCAAAAAGTTGAACTACTCAAAATATAACCCGGAGTGTATCCATAGACACCTGTATCCATGGTGAAAAAGAATAACCGCTTGTATCTACGTTGACATGGGTAAGGACCTTTTCTTTATTATTTTCCCCCTCTTTTTCGTTGTTTCAATTTTGTCCTTTTTTAAGACCGGTCGGATGTTTTTAGATCCTTTTTGTATATTTTTCATTTTTTTTCTTTTCTTTTATTGTTTTTTTCTATTTTTCTTCTATTTTTCTGTTTTTTCCTTTTTTTGGCGACTGGACGTATTAAGATCCCATGGTGGTACTACTTGGTCGGACGTATTCGTTTTACCTAAATCCTCCGAAACTTGAAAAAGGACAAAAACACAGTGATTACGAGAGCGGACAAGGGAAACATGGTTGTAATTATGAATTCTACAGATTATGAAATAAAAGTTAACACCCTTTTAATGGATAAAAATACTTACAAACAAATAAAAATTGATCCCGCGGACAAAAAAGTAGTAAGAGTATATCAGATTTGACGAGTGCAGATTTGACGGGTGCTTGCGTAATTTGTCTTATCTCTAGCATGTACAAGAATATGCAGCGTAGCTTCACGTGCACATTGCAAAAAAGCGTGCAAACCTATAAAGTGGCCAAACACGTTTTGAGAGTATAGTCAAGGTTGTATAAGACAATCAGACTGGTTTTTTTTTGCTATTGATATCAATTGCACAAGGAATCTCACAAGAATATGCAGCGTAGCTTCACGTTCACATTTTAAAAAAGCTGGCTAACCTATAAAGTGGTCCAACATGTTTTGAGAGTATAGTCGAGATTATATAACACAACCAGAGTGGTTTTTGAGGCAACATCCGTTTTTAGGGCCAATCAGAGACAGCGGAGGTTGCTCCATATACGATAACTTGATTGGTGATTGGGTTAAAAAAAGGAGTTATTTACATTCGTCCTTGAGATTTTGTATATAATGGCCATGCCTTACGATTAAATTTCCATAATGTTTTAGCATACCATGGATAATACATTAAATATTATTGACATTGAAGCTACTGATACATCAATTTACAATGTAAGTTCAGTTTACTAAGTTGTCTTCATTTATTTCCAAATAAAATCATTTTACCACCCCCCTAGTAAATTCAAATTCAGGGGCATAGCCCCCTCCCCCAACAATACAAACTCTACAATATGATGATTATAGTCAATGGAAAACGTAAAATACGCTCTTTTTTCCATTATGTAAACCCCATCCCCCCACCCCTCTGTTTACGAGTTTAATTCATTACAAAATAGTTCGTTTGTTCAAAATGTCTCTTTCCCATCGTGCATTTAAAATGTGTTGTCTTTTTCCAGTCTAAATAAAACCACCTGTGTTTAACCTTTTTACAAGAGGGTAGATTTCAAAACAACATTTGGCATGCGCATTATCTGAATTAAGAAAACAAAGGAATGGAAATGTGCAATTCTAAACGCTTTGAAGAAAGAGAGATTGTATTTGGGCCAAATTAGACGAGATATTCTATTTTCAATTGTATTTAAATGATTAAGAGGGTTTTATAAAAATATAAGGCGAAGGAGGGGAGCAATGTATCAATTGTAACACCTTCGTTGTAAGGTGAAAAAACAAACTATTTCTTCGCATGGAAAGTAAGGGGGGGTTCTTTGTGCAGACACGTATACCCTTTGAAAAGAAAACTAATGTGCTCATTTCGACACGCAACACTGAAGTTTAGTGTTTGGTTAGCTTTTAATTATATCATATTTATGGCAGACTATTTTTTAGATCTATATTTTAAATCATTGTATTGGATTTGATGCAGCGTGGGGGTACTAATTTTTTCTTCTGTAAAAAAGGAGAATCGTTTTTTCCATACTAAATTTTGTCTTCTTTTTAAGGACAATTTTGAAGAGTCCGTACCTCCCCCTAAAATGAGAGCTAAGGCTAATGGTGATACTCCAATGCAACAACTGGAGATAGCTGAGTCATCCAGGGCCACGCGAATACAGTCTGGTCAAAAACCAAAAAGAGAATTGGTGGCTGCTCACAGGATGGTGAACCCCGCTGGCTCATCTGTACAAGCCAGTGAGATCACCGCCACATCTATGCAAGAAACGGACGACACCGCCTCATTTATCCCCCATCATGCTTTGTCAGGACCTTCCTGCACACAAGGGCAGTCTGAATTTGGAAATGTGAGCATTTTTACCTTTAGTTTCTACATGGTTTTAGAAATATCAACCTATTTCTTTCCAATTTTTTTTTAGTCTTTTCTTTTCGCCATTTTTTCAACACTGTAGAAGTATGTGTGTGTGTCAGAGATATTAAAATGTTATTTTCGCTATAATATTAATCCTGAGGGAGTTCTGAGGATTAAGTTCTGAGGGGGGTGTAAAAATGGTACTTATTCAATATCCTGGTAATGCTTCAGGATAAATAGACTATTGCGTCTTTCTGAACTTTCTGGGGAGGGGAGGGGGGGGAGGCAAGTATTTAGTGTAAATAATGCTAGGAGAGGTAAAATTGAGTTTTGAGGATGGGGTGAAAAATGAACCTGGTTTTTTTAATTTTATAAAATAATGGTTATTTCACATAGAAAATAAAACCTTTTTTCTATAGGTTAATCAATTAGCCTTTTCACCATTTTTTCAACACCGTAAAAGTGTGTGTGTGTGTGTCAGATATATCAAAACGTATTTTCGCTATAATATTAATCCTAAGAGAGTTCTGAGGATTAAGTTCTGAGGGGGTGTAAAAATGGTACTCATTCAATATCCTGGCAAACATCTGACTTGAAATGTTTCAGCAGAAATAGACTATTGCGTCGTTCTTAAGTGTGTGGGGAGGGGGTGGGGTGGAGGCAAGTATTTAGTTTAAATAATGCTAGGAGGGGTAAAATTGAGTTTTGAGGATGGGGTGAAAAATGAATATGGTTTTTTTTAACTTTATAAAATAGTGGTTATTTCATATAGAAAATAAACCTTTTTTTCTATAGGTTAATGAATTAGCCTTTTCACTATTTTTTCAACACCGTAAAGTGTTTGTGTGTCAGAGATATTAAAATGTTATTTTCGCTATAATATTAATCCTGAGGGAGTTCTGAGGATTAAGTTCTGTGGGGGGTGTAAAAATGGTACTCATTCAATATCCTGGTAATGCTTCAGGATAAATAGACTATTGCGTCTTTCTGAACTTTCTGGGGAGGGTGTGGGTGTGAGGCAAGTATTTAGTTTAAGTAATGCTAGGAGAGGTAAAATTAAGTTTTGAGGATGGGGTGAAAATGAACATGGTTTTTGTAATTTGTATAAAATAGTGGTGTATTTCACATAGAAAATAAACCCTTTTTTCTATAGGTTAATGAATTAGCCTTTTCACCATTTTTTCAACACCGTAAAGTGTGTGTGTGTGTCAGAGATATTAAAATTTTATTTTCGCTATAATATTAATCCTGAGGGAGTTCTGAGGATTAAGTTCTGAGGGGGGTGTAAAAATGGTACTTATTCAATATCCTGTGTAAACATCTGACTGTGAAATGTTTCAGGATAAATAGACTATGTGCGTCTTTCTGAACTTTCTGGGTGAGGGGGTGGGTGTGGAGTGCAAGTATTTAGTTTAAATAATGCTAGGAGGGTGTAAGATGTGAGTGTTTGAGGATGGGGTGAAAAATGAATATGTGTGTGTTTGTAACTTTATAAAATAGTGTGTGTGTGTGTCGTATAGAAAATAAACCTTTTTTTCTATAGTGTGTAATGAATGTAGCCTTTGTCACTATGTGTTTCAGCATCGTAAAGTGTTTGTGTGTCAGAGATATGTAAAATGTGTATTTGTCGCTATAATATGTAATCCTGACGTGAGTGTCTGAGTGATGTAAGTGTCTGTGGGGGTGTGTAAAAGTGTGTACTGTATTTAGTGTGTGTGTGTGTGTGTGTGTGTGTGTGTGTGTGTGTGTGTGTGTGTGTGTGTGTGTGTGTGTGTGTGTGTGTGTGTGTGTGTGTGTGTGTGTGTGTGTGTGTGTGTGTGTGTGTGTGTGTGTGTGTGTGTGTGTGTGTGTGTGTGTGTGTGTGTGTGTGTGTGTGTGTGTGTGTGTGTGTGTGTGTGTGTGTGTGTGTGTGTGTGTGTGTGTGTGTGTGTGTGTGTGTGTGTGTGTGTGTGTGTGTGTGTGTGTGTGTGTGTGTGTGTGTGTGTGTGTGTGTGTGTGTGTGTGTGTGTGTGTGTGTGTGTGTGTGTGTGTGTGTGTGTGTGTGTGTGTGTGTGTGTGTGTGTGTGTGTGTGTGTGTGTGTGTGTGTGTGTGTGTGTGTGTGTGTGTGTGTGTGTGTGTGTGTGTGTGTGTGTGTGTGTGTGTGTGTGTGTGTGTGTGTGTGTGTGTGTGTGTGTGTGTGTGTGTGTGTGTGTGTGTGTGTGTGTGTGTGTGTGTGTATTCTATAAATGTGTATTTTAAAATTTAAAAGTGTGTTGTGTGTTTTTTTAAAAATTATAAATAAATTTTAAAAAAAAGTGTATTTTTTTCATGTTTAATGTGCTTTCATGTTCAAAATAGTATCTTTAAAGTGTTGTTACTTTTATGTGTCTAATAAAAGACAATTTGATTCTGTATTCGTCTTCTTCTCCTTCTTGAACGAACTAGTAGTAGTAGTAGTAGTAGTAGGGAAATTATTTAGTAATTAGACTGCTATAGTCTAAAGTTGGTTGTTTAAGTGAACTGTTTAAGGGAACATGTATCAATTTAAAACATCATTCAGATCGTTTATGTGTGGGCCCTCAATGTCGGGCAAAATAGAATTCTTAACTAAAATAATAAAAAATTGCGATAAAATGTTTGTGGAAAAGCCAAAAAATCTAATACTGTTACAGTATTTGGCAGGAGTCATACGATAAAATAAAAGCAATTGTCGCGGAGAAACTGCTGCAAATATAACTTATTCATAGACTTGATGTATTCTCCAATATTGAACCGAACTCTTGGGTGATCATTGACGATCTGGCTGAATCTATTGAACAATGGTCCCAAGAAATGCTACAATTGTTCACTCTTCGCTCTCATAACGAAAAAGTTTTCGTCACTCTAGTTCTACACAACCTCTTTCGCCAGAGAACGTATAAGTAAACACTTACATTGACCTGTACCTACTTTACCATCTACTCAGTTGTTCGTGATTCCCGCTCGCTAATAACCCTCTATAAACATAAATACCCCCGGAACCCCCAAATTTCTAATCTCAGCATACAATAAGGCAACAAATAAACATTACGGCTATGTCCTATTTGATCTTAATCAAAATACACCCGAAGATCTGCGTGTAGTCACAGATATTTTTGACAATGAAATTACAGTATATCTCTTCGTGAACACTAAAAAAGGCTATTAGTTGCTACCATGACACTGAAGAAACTACATCAAAATAGACATTTATTTTCAGTTCTAAGCACTTCAAACCTTTCGCTTAGGAAAGCAATACTCAAACTTGGTATTGACAATGATTTCATTAATCTAATATCTGAACTTTGTTTAAATTTGACCGAGGGTAATGTTCAACTGCCTGAAGTAGTTAAACAACAGTCAAAGGAACATCGTTCCATTTTACGTACATTGGCCTCTAAAAAGAAAGGAAACAATTTTAAAAAGAAACGACTTCTTCAGGCGGGCGGTAGCTTTTTCACACTTTTACTGCCAATAATTGCAGGACTTGTAAACAGTTTTCTCTAAAGAGAGAATGGCAAAACCTTATAAATTGACTCCAATAAAACTCGCTCTCTCACCCGTGGAACACTTTGAGAACAATCTGAGTCAATTCATTGACAACGAGAATATTAAGGATGATAAACAACTCTTTTTACTTCAAGATACACTTCGCCGAGAGGACAAACATAAGCCCTATCGTGCGAAGGCCTGTGGTATTGATCACAAAAAAAGAATCATCTCCTCAGGATTCTGCTGCAGCTGGAACACAATTAAAGAAGGTGTATTTGAATTAATTTTTATTTAAATTTGTAAATATATGGCCCCAATAATATCTTTAAAAACTAAAACGACTCCTAACTTATCTCATGGAAAGTGGTCAAGATCATATTCAAGTTGATGGCAATGGGAAAGGGATTATAATTCAGGGCAAGAGCTATAATCTACTTGATTTAATATATGATATGGTTACAAATCCTAAAGGACTGTTATCATTTGACACTCATCTATACAACTTTCTAAATACATTAAACTTCCCCAAAAGTTTTATTAGCAATAGACAAATTCTAAAAAAATTAAATGAACATGCACCATCATCAACAACAACAATACCATTAAAATATGAAGAGGGAGAAGAAGAAGAAGAAGAAGAAGATTTTAAATCAATCTAGGAAAATACTAGTACACCTAGTGGAAACTTGACAATGGTGGCGAGGAGGAGCACACCATTGATAGCTAGAAGAAAGCGAAAACGTATCATGTCACCATCACCCCCATCACAAACCACAACTAGTATACAAAAGGGTAGCGGACGTTACACTACGTGTTTACGTTCAAAATGGTTGAAGTTCTGAAAGGTGTTTATGAAAATATTGGTGAAGCGGGGAGTTTAAGTTCCCCCACCACTCTTTCCAAAGTCACTGGTGCTCAAACTATAAGTGTACAAGACTATCCAAAAAATGAACCAATTTACACTCTGCATAGATATCATAGGCTTCGTGCTAATCAATATCGAAAAACGAGTGCGTATTTCCCATTGCATTTAATGCAAGATAATCTCTTAGATCTAGGTACGGGTCAACTATTTTACAGTGCGTTGTCCAAGAACATCTTGCTTGCAATTACTGTTTTTAATCGTTATGATTATACGATGCCCTTGCGTTTAAACATAGATATTCAAGTTGCTAAGGAAGTAGAAAGCATTTTCGAACATGATTCGTAAAAAAAAAATTCAAACGGATCGTGGTAGTGAATTTGTTAATCCCCAAGTTACAAATGTACTAGTGAAATATAATACACTGCTCTATCATAGGCATAGTCCTATAAAGGCTTCTTTGGCCGAACGATTGATAAGACCTATTCGACTTTTAATTTCAAGATATTGTACATTGAAAAATACATCTGCTTTTATTCAGGATTTAGATAAAATCATGTTGATTTATAATCAACGGACCGCATCGATCATTGTCCAACTCAACCCCAACGGAAGTTCATCATTCTGATCATGATACAATTGACACCATTCTTAAACAATATTCCAATGAAACAATTGTCAAGAAGAAAAATAAATTCAATGTTGGTGATACTGTTCGAATTAATAGAACAACTTATGTTTTTAAAAAGTTTATTGACTTATGGTCCACCTAGCTCTATTAACAGGCAAAAATTCTGTACGCTAAACTCAGAGTTTATCGTTTTGCATTAAACGTGATATGGAGGACTTCATGGCGGTTTTAAATAATAAGAAATGCATAAGGTTATCATTAATAATGAAATAAATCAGACTAAATAATTATTAAAGACACGTACTCACAAGGGTAGGAAACAGTTATTTCTTTGGTGGCTAGGATACAACTCTGATTTTGATTCTTGGATCGGTGTTGAAGCTATTGACAATGCCCAATGATTTTTATGTATCTTTTATGACCAACGTTTTCGATCCTCTCTACAATGATTTAAATACAACTAGTACTTTCTGGACGATACTCCAACCTGCCATCAAATTTCACAACACATATAAAGTGGTTTTTGTTCACTGTATTTTCAAAAATGACTATGATATCCTGAGAAAAGATTATTTGTATGATCTAAAAGTTATGCCATCTGATTGGACACTCTTTTTCGACTATGAATGGGTTGAAGAATTTAAATCTAGTGAATATCCACATGTTAAATTGAAATACATTGAATACGATAATATGACAGATTTGTGTCGTACAATCAATAGAAAAATTTCATATCGTAGGAATGGTAAATCTCATTTTAATTATTAATTGGAACACGATAAGATTGGCATGATCTCAGCTACTGACGGAAAAATCATAAGTCTCTATGATAATCTGAGAGACATTCTTGGCTTTAAACAGAATATGATCAATGGGAAAATGCTGGCACCGTTTACGGGATGGATCAACTTATTTTTGCTGATTATCCATCTGGTTTCACCTTGGACTCTTGCATATTTCTCTATGCATCCTTTGTGGAAACATCGAGAGTTGGTAATTCAAATGTCCCTCCTCCTACGTGTTCTGGAACGAAAAACTACTCATGAACTTGTTTATCACCATAATATAAAGCATCTTCAGTATGTTCCTGTAAACACTTCGTGTTTGGAACTCTGTCAGTTAACACTAAGAAGTGAATTGGGTGATCCTCTAGCAATAACAAAAGGCTTAGCAGTGATAAAATGTCATTTTCGACCCATTGTCGGCGACACAATCACCTAAAATGAACAATAGAAGAATTCCATTTGTCTCTCCCGTTATCGAGTGCTCTGTTGGTGTTTTGAGTCCCCGTCAAATAAGCAATGGATTGGACTACTACAAGGGGCGTATTACAATATCTAGATTTGGTCTTGGTAGCTGGTTTACTAGGTTATTTCGTTCTGCACTACCCCTTGCCAGAAAATATCTTGTACCTGCTGCATCAAATTTTGCTGCCTCAACAATACAGGACTGGGGGTCGGGCAAGAATTTCAAGGAGAGTGTTAAGGAAAATATTAGATCTTCAGCAAGATCCGTTGATGAGCAATTAAAATCTCAGCAAAATGTGAAGAGTTTTAAAAGGATGCGTGTGCGTCATTCACTCATCGTTCTCCACCCAGGCGGGAAGCAAAGGACATCAACAAGGACTTTGAGGAATAAAACAAGGAAGACCAATAAGCAGAAGAAGAAGAAAAAGAAAAAGACTGTTAAGAAGGACAAGGAGTTGAGAGGACAGTTATTGGGCTATGAATATCGATCAGGTGTTGATACTGACGGCGAGTTGACTACTGCAGTGAGCCAGGAGTATCATCTGGTTGGAAAATTAAATCATGAGATATTCAATATATCCCAATGGCTATCCCCCAATGTCAAGATTGACATAAAGTTGCAACTGGCCCCATCAAATTTCATTTTGAGAAAAACACTACCTGCAGCGCCCGATGCAAATGTTATTATCACATCGGCAATTCTCCACGTTCGAAAACAACAGGTTATGAGCTCTGTTGCATTGGCAGTGGAAAAGCTAAGAGCCAATGGCAACAACATTAAACTTCTTGTCCCCCATACGATCACCAATCAACGTCACATTGCCACCGGCTCTCGTAGCTATAGAGATTCATCATTTATCAATGGATAAATCCCATTAAAATGCGCTTTGGTATTTTTGAAGAGTGGCAATCCTATTGGATCTTGGATTGAATTCCCCCATGATTTTAATTTTTTCGATCTATCTAGCCTGGTGTATAAAGTGAATGGTATTCCACTGTACACTCTATCATTTGACGAAAAATCCTATAGAACTCTGTACGAGTTGACCATGCAATCCCTAGATCATGACTCCCAACTATTTGAAAATGAAATAACCGATTCAATGTTTTCAAAAAATCATGGCGTAATTGTTTTGGACTTGTCAGGGACCCAGAATATGAGCATAGTACGAATAGGGAATGTACGTTTCGAGTGCACATTGGCCAATGCTTTGACTGAGAGTATCACGTTAACATCACTGAGTCAATTTAAAACCTATTGGGAGATCACACCCGACGGCAGTGTTCTACTAGACCTTTCACCATGAAAACAAACCAAATAATCAACGTATTTAGTATGGATCCATACATGTCCCAGTACAAGTCCTATTGCATACCATCGAACTTCATTGAAAAAATTCCAAGTGTTAACAATACCCTAATTATTGTTAATAGCCGTCCATCGACTTTGAAGACAGGTTATTGGCTAAGCATCTTTCAAGCATCGAAGAATATTGAATTTTTTGATCCTCTTGGCCTATCGTATAAATTCTACACTCCATACATCAGCAACTTTACTGAAAGCAGTGGGAAAACTATTATTCAAAATCAACGAAGAGTACAGGATTTAACGACTAAGACATGTAGGTTTCATGCACTACTCTTTTTCATCTTCAGATGTTGTGGCTATACCTACAAGCAGTTTCTCAACATCTACGTTGACTTACCTCGATTGAACGACTTTCTAGTGGAAAATATACTTACAAGCGTGTTTAATATTAATTTTAGTGCCCTACGAATAAAATGTTCTAAAAATGTATTTGAAATTGTTTATTAATAAATGAAAAAAATGTATATACATGATAAAAACGACTTTTCTACTCTTTAGATTTCATCTTCTACTAGGTGTAGGTATTTGTCGTCGACAACTGATGCAGGTACATTATACGAATTCAGAGTATACAGATCCTGATGTGCTGCAATGTCAGGGTTACATTTTCTACAATAGAGTCTAACTTCACACTCGTCATATCTCTTTGTTTAGTCAATGATACTACTCTCATTCATTCTATTGAATCCACATGTTTCAATTTGTTTATTTGAAGCAATGTCACAAACAGTGTCCTCAAGTGGGGAATCGCATTCTGTCACAGCCAAATAAAAATCAGTGGGCTTATAATCATAACACCCATTGTCTTCACAACAATGATGTAGAAACCATATTCTTTTGTTGTTCCAACAGTTGAATCGCTGATCCGGCTCCTCCTCCCAGAACAATCTAAAACCACGACAAGACCAATCTCGTAGCAATAATCTAAAATCACGATTAGGACTCTTTCCAATCATTCTGGGACATGTAGTCCGGTACTGAATACACTTATCGTAGTGGAAATTGGAGTACAGGTGCCCTCTAGGATGAGGGTTACACACCTCTTCCAGACAGGAATTATAACCTTTAATTTGTACAGTATATCCTCTATGCAATTTACATGGGTTGCATAATCTACACTTTTCATCATACTCATCAATCATTGTGCAATTCTTACATGATGACCAACTTCCCAGTGTGTACATACATAGTGGATATATATGGAACATTTTTTCATGTGTTTACACTCTCACTGCCACAATGAAACTGAGCTAGCAACAATTACAAATTGAGTGGGATAGAGAGAGAGAGAGGAGTAAATCATCCTTTAATACCATCTTTCTCATGAAAAAAAATCCTAAGTTTCTAAACTAGTGTTTAAAAGCAAATCCACAATATCATTTTGTTGATCGGTGGTTACTAAATCAATAAATTGTGTAAATAAATTAGGACCCCAGCGTAGAAGCTTCATGCACTAGTCTAATGACAAAGAATCAGTTTTTATTATATCGACAAGCATTCCCTGAGAAAATATCTTCCTTTGAATAGAGAGCTCTAGAAAGTCATCATCTAGAATCAAACGTTTTTCCATAAGCACTAGATTCCCCATGATTCGCTCTTTCTCAAATCTATCCATTTTTTAGAGTCCTAACACTCTCACAACCAACTTCAGACTAACCAGAATTTCTTCTACTCTAAAAATATACGCTAGTCTACTATAGAAAGAAAAATACCTTTGATTTAGAAACAATTTTATTGAGCATAATTAAAACAATAATATTCATTGATGCATTTTGTTCTCATCAATATATTTCACTAGCACATCTAATGCTGCCTGAAGTCTATTTATATGCACAATATTCAGTTTCGCAGCAAAACATAGTTGCTCCTCCAGCTTAAATTTGCTTAATGATATCACGTATCTTGCATACATATCGTCCCATTCAAGGCATAGTCTACATCCTCCGGTTATTTCCACAGCCACATTTGGTACTTGTATATCTTTGCTGCTACTGGCTCCACCATCAATCTCCAATAATGTAAATACTCCATTCATTTTCTCTACGAATAACTTCATAAATAAACGATTGTGTCTGAATCCATTGCTGTAACTAATATTAATTGTAATGAAAATCACTCCTTTTATTCAAATCCAATCACCAATCAAGTTATCGTATATAGAATAACCTCCGCTGTCTCTGCTTGGCCCTAAAAAATGGGTGTTGCCTCAAAAACCACTCTGGTTGTGTTATATAATCGCAATTATACTATCAAAACGTGTTTGACCACTTTATAGCTTTGCCAGCTTTTTAAAATGTCCACGTGAAACTGAAGTGTATATTCATGTACATGCTAGAGATAAGACAAATTACGCAAGCACCCGTCAAATCTGCACTCGTCAAATCTTATATACTCTTACTACTCAAAAACACACAGCAGTTGAGAAAAGAACTAGGAATTTTAAAAGACAGTAGACTAATTACCCCTCAAATGTACTGAAGATTTTACCCCAAAGATTGTTCAGCCCAAAAGTTTTATGGTTTGCCTAAAATCCATAAGAAAGATATTCCTTATCGTAGCATCCTATCGTAGCATGTTATAGTTCTCCAGCTACAGGTATAGGAAGTTTCTTAGCCACCATTTTTAAGCCTCTTTTAAGCACACAGAAATCCTATATAAAAATTCCGCAGATCTTGTTGAGAAGTTAAAAAATCAAAGTACAACAGAAAAAACTATCTTATCTAGTTTAAATACAGTTTCTATGTACACTTCATGCAATGTCCATAAATGTGAGCAGGCCTTACAAAGAAAATTAAAGGACAATTCAGCTCGGTCAGATTACAAAACTTTGGAAATTGATACAATAATGACTCTTGCTCGTCGACAACCCCTTCCATATGATGTGCCTCTGGGAAAAAAATAATAAATAATAATAAAACATTAGAGCCGTATGGCCTTTACTATAGGCAACGCCATAGCGTTGCCTCTGATTAGACTACTTTTCCTGATTAAACAATGTTTGTTTAATCAATTAAAAATTTAAAATCTTAGAAAAGGTCTCCCTCAGTTTCGGGCAGACCCCCCCCCTCCATTTGACGTTTTTAGATCTAGAGGGAATAGGCCCCACAATTGAAGCTCTTGACAGGGTTTATTTGGGATTGAGCAAAAAGACTTTTTAAATAGATTTTATCATGGGACCTGTTCACTTGTCCCTATAAACACTAGAAATTCCATAATGAATCTAGCTATGTCTCAAATGCTACATAAACTTCTTTGTCGTTCTGTTTTCAAACAGATCTTTTGTGTAGGATCTTTAATAAATAAATATTAGAAAAAAGGAAATATTACAGATGGATCGTTGTAAACTATAACAGGAGAAGAAGAACTGGAGAAGAAACGAGAATTAGTGAAACTAGTGACAAATCATTATAGGTAGCAGCAGTTTATTTGGCACAGAAATCAACAATTTTCATCTTTTGTTCTATTATTATTAAATAACGATATTACTAGATATCTTTTTATCGAAAGGTACTTCATAAACCTACTTTCGAAGTCCCTGCCTAGGGTATACATCAGGGTAAAGTAAACATTATTTTTAATAACTCTAAATTACAGTTTTGAGAATCTAAAAAACACGCTGCACTCAAGTTCTTTTTGAAAGAAAAATTCTAGCGAATGCTAGAATTTAAGGATTAGCGAATACAGAGTAAACGTTTAATGTTATTTGTAGTTTTATTATTCTTTGCATATATTCTTTCGAATTTATACCCTTTCCAGCTAAGCTATTGAAGCGTTGCCAGTGACAGCAAAAAACAGGAGTGCCGATTTCACATCCCCACTAGATTCTGAATTTTTTTTTTCTAGTATTTTCATAAAAAAGAATTTAAAAATCTGCCTTCCCCTTATTTTGAAAAATACTGCTGAAATTATTTTTTAATGTTTTCATAAGAAAAAGGCTTTAGAAAAGTCTCCTCTTCCTGATTTTGACAAACTACCCTTTTTTCGATATTTTTATTTTAAAAAAAGAAAATTGACCCCCCGTCCCCTCTAAGGTGAATTGACCCCCTGCAAATAGGCCTCACATTTTCTGAGAATATTCAAAATCGCCTCCACACTGGTCTATAGAAGAAATAGTCTTCGTGTTTCTGTTATTTGTTATGAGACAGGGGTCAATGGTGTGACTGTATACTTAGTCAGAGTCGATTCAGCTCTAAATAGTTGCATATGGGGAGATTTCAGATGATTTGGCCCCAATCAGAATTTGCACTTCCGTAAACTAAAATTGAATTTTACTTTTGAAATGGAGACCGAGTTAGGAATTCTCCTTTGGAAACCCTGATCTTTTGGAAACCCTAGTAAACACATTTGTTCAAAATATTGTAATTTTTTATTACCAAATTTTTGAAGGTTATAACATTGATTTGAATATAAATTAAAATATTACGCTTACAAGCAAATAAAATAAATCGTGAATGTAAGCTACACGTTAGATAGAGTTACAGAGGAAACCAAACAAGAATTAGAACCGAATATGCAGAATTAACAAACTATGCTCCCTTTGTGTCATTATGTCAGGCCTCCTATTCCACAAGACAATTTCAGTACAACTTTATCCCCCACCCATCAAAAAAATTTATACTGTCATTTATAACATTGATCGTCCGAATATAATTTAGAATATATGCTTCAGAATCACATTATCAGAGGCAACGCTTGCCTCTGATAATGCCTCTGATAATCACATTATCAGAGGCAACGTTGCCTTTACTATAGGCAACGCTGTAGCGTTGCCTATAGTAAAGGCCATACGGCTCACATGTTTTACTAATTTTTTTTTTTTCCCAGAGGCACTTCATCTCGAAGGGGTCGTCGTAGAAGCTTCAAAGGGGGCTCATTCGACTGGAAATTGAGAGATCTAGTGTTCTTTTTAGTAGTCGAAATGATTGGAGGGCAACAAGCCCCCCCCCCCCACGACCATCATTCCCCCAAACACCTCCAATCAAAATTTTGAGATAGCCATTTTGTTCAGCGTTGTTGATTTCCATATGGAAAATATGTTTTTGAAGAGATAATCCCCCCAAGCCCTCAGGGCACGGGTTTTAAGATATGACCTGGGGGCATATAAGGTTTTTATAGAAAGTGTTGTCGTAGAAACTTCAAAACAGGCTCATTCGATTGGATATTAAAGAGCTAGTGCCCTTTTTAATAGTCGAAAGTGATTGGAGTGTAACTAGCCCCCCTCCCCCCAAGCCCATCATTTCCCCAAACACATCCAATAAAAATTTTCAGATAGCCATTTTGTTCAGCGTAGTTGATTTCCAGATAGAAAATATATTTTTGAGGAGGACACTCCGCCACAACCCTCAGGGCAAGGGTTTTAAGCTATGTCCTGGGGGCATATAAGATTTTTATAGAAGGCGTTGTCCTAGAAACTTCAAAACAGGCTCATTCGATTGGAAATTAAAGGGCTAGTGCCCTTTTTAATAGTCGAAAATGATTGAAGGGCAACTAGCCCCCCCACCCCCATCATTCCCCCAAGCACATCCAAGCAAAATTTTGAGATACCTATTTTGTTCAGCGTAGTTGATTTCCAGTTAGAAAATATATTTTTGATGAGGACACTCCCCCACAACCCTCAGGGCAAGGGTTTTAGGTTATGCCCTGGGGGCTTAAAACATTTTTATAGAAGGCGTTGTCGTAGAAACTTCAAAACAGGCTCATTCGATTGGAAATTAAAGGGATAGTGCCCTTTTTAATAGTCGAAAGTGATTGCCCCCCCCCCACGCCCATCATTTCCCCAAACACATCCAATCAAAATTTTCAGAGAGCCATTTTGTTCAGCGTAGTTAATTTCCAGATAGAAAATATATTTTTGAGGAGGACACCCCCCACAACCCTCAGGGCAAGGGTTTTAAGTTATGCCCTGGGGGTATATAAGGTTTTTATAGAAGGTGCTGTTGTAGAAACTTCAAAACAGGCTCATTTGATTGGAAATTAAAGGGCTAATGCCCTTTTTAATAGTTGAAAGTGATTGGAGTGCAACTAGCCCTCCCCCTACGCCCATCATTTCCCCAAACACATCCAATCAAAATTTTGAGAAAGCCATTTTGTTCAATAGTCGAAAGTGATTGGAGGGCAGCTAGCCCCCCTATAGAAGGGGTTGTCGTAGAAACTTCAAAACAGGCACATTCAATTGGAAATTCAAAGGGCTAGTGCCCTTTTTAATAGTCGAAAGTGAATGGGAGGCAACTAGCCCCCCCCCCACGCCCATCATTCCAAAAACAGGCTCATTCGATTGGAAATTAAAGAGCTAGTGCCCTTTTTAATAGTCGAAAGTGATTGCCCCCCCACGCTTCTCATTTCCCCAAACACATCCAATCAGGGCAACCCCACAACCCTCAGGGCAAGGGTTTTAGGTTATGCCCTGGGGGGATATATGGTTTTTATAGAAGGTGTTGTCGTAGAAACTTCAAAACAGGCTCATTCGATTGGAAATTAAAGGGCTAGTGCCCTTTTTAATAGTCGAAAGTGATTGGAGGTTAACTAGCCCCCCCCCCCACGCCCATCATTTCCCGAAAACACATCCAATCAAACTTTTGAAATAACCATTTTGTTCAGTGTAGTTGATTTCCAGATAGAAAATATGTTTTTGAGGAGGATACTCCCCACACAACACTCAGGACAAGAGTTTTAAGTTATGCCCTGTGGCCATATAAGGTTTTTATAGAAGGCGTTGTCGTAGAAACTTCAAAACAGGCACATTCAATTGGAAATTCAATGAGCTAGTGCCCTTTTTAATAGTCAAAAGTAATTTTAGGGCAACTAGCCCCCCCACGCCCATCATTCTCCCAAACACATCCCATCATAATTTTGAGATAACCATTTTGTTCAATAGTCGGAAGTGATTGGAGGGCAACTAGCCCCCCCCCCCACGCCTATCATTCCCCCAAACACATGCCATCATAATTTTGAGATAACCATTTTGTTCAGCGTATTTGATTTTCAGATAGAAAACATGTTTTTGAGGAGGACACTCCCCCAAAAACCTCGGGGCAAAGGTTTTAATTTATGCCCTGGGGGCATATAAGGTTTTCATAGAATGTGTTGTCGTATAAACTTAAAAAAAGGCTAATTCTTTTGGAAATTAAAAGGGATTTTGCACTTTTTAATATTCGAATGTGTTTGGTGGGAAACTAGCCCCCCCCCCTACGCCCATCATTCCCCCAAACACATCCAATCAAAATTTTGAGATAGCCATTTTTGTTCAGTGTAGTTGATTTTCAGATTGAAAATATATTTTTGAGGAGGACACTCCCCCAAAACCCTCAGAGCAAGGGTTTTAAGTTACGTCCTGGGGGCGTATAAGGTTTTTATAGAAAACGTTGTCATAGAAACTTCAAAACAGGCTCATTCGATTGGAAATTAAAGGGCTAGTGCCCTTTTTAATAGTCAAAAGTAATTGGAGGGTAACTAGCCCCCCCCGCACGCCTATCATTTACCCAAATAAATCCAATCGAACTTTTGAGATAGCCATGTTGTTCAGTGTAATTTATTTCCAGATAGAAAATATGTTTTTGAGGAGGACAATCCCCCTAACCCTCACGGCAAGAGTTTTAAGTTATGCCCTGGGGGCATATAAGGTTTTTATAGAAGGCGTTGTCGTAGAAACTTCAAAACAGGCACATTCAATTGGAAATTCAAAGGGCTAGTGCCCTTTTTAATAGTCGAAAGTGATTGGAGGGCAACTAGCCCCCCCCACGCCCCTCATTCCCCCAAACACATGCCATCATAATTTTGAGATAACCATTTTGTTCAATAGTCGGAAGTGATTGGAGGGCAACTAGCCCCCCCCCCCACGCCTATCATTCCACCAAACACATGCCATCATAATTTTGAGATAACCATTTTGTTCAGCGTAGTTGATTTTCACATAGAAAACATGTTTTTGAGGAGGACAATCCCCCAAAACCCTCAGGACAAGGGTTTTAAGTTATGCCCTGGGGGCATATAAGGTTTTTATATAAGGTGTTGTCGTAGAAACTTCAAAAAAGGCTCATTCGATTGGAAATTCAAAGGTATAGTGCCCTTTTTAATCGTCAAAAGTGTTTGGAGGGCAACTAGCCCCCCCCCCCCTACGCCCATTATTCCCCCAAACACATGCCATCATAATTTTGAGATAACCATTTTGTTCAGTGTAGTTGATTTTCAGATTGAAAATATATTTTTGAGGAGGACACTCCCCCAAAACCCTCAGAGCAAGGGTTTTAAGTTACGTCCTGGGGGCGTATAAGGTTTTTATAGAAAACGTTGTCGTAGAAACTTCAAAACAGGCTCATTCGATAGGAATCTAAAGGGTTATTGCCCTTTTTAATTATCGAATGTGTTTGGAGGTTAACTAGCCCCCCCCCACGTTTATCATTTACCCAAGCACATTCAATCAAACTTTTCAGATAGCCATTTTGTTCAGCGTAGTTTATTTCCAGATAGAAAATATGTTTTTGAGGAAGACAATCCCCCCCAACCCTCACGGCAAGTGTTTTAAGTTATGCCCTGGGGGCATATAAGGTTTTTATATAAAGCATTGTCGTAGAAACTTCAAAAAGTCTCATTCGATTGGAAATTCAAAGGGCTAGTGCCCTTTTTAACAGTCGAAAGCGAGTGTAGGGAAACTAGCCCGCCTCCTTACGCCCATCATTTCCCCAAACACATCCAATAAAAATTTTGAGATAGCCATTTTGTTCAGCGTAGTTGATTTTCAGATAGAAAATATGTTTTTGAGGAGGACAATCCCCCATAACCCTCAGGGCAAGAGTTTTAAGTTATGCCCTGGGGAAATATAAGGTTTATATAGAAGGGGCTGTCGTAGAAACTTCAAAACAGGCTCATTCAATTGGAAATTAAAGAGCTAGTGCCCTTTTTAATAGTCGAAAGTGATTGGAGTGTAACTAGCCCCCTCCCCCCTCGCCCATCATTCCCCCAAACACATCCAATAAAAATTTTGAGATACCTATTTGGTTCCGCGTAGTTGATTTCCAGATAGAAAATATATTTTTGAGGAGGATACTCCCCCACAACCCTCAGGGCAAGGGTTTCAAGTTATGCCCTGGGGGCATATAAGGTTTTTATAGAAAGCATTGTCGTAAAAACTTCAAAACAGGCTCATTCGATTGAACATTAAAGAGCTAGTGCCCTTTTTAATAGTCGAAAGTGATTGGAGTGTAACTAGCCCCATCCCCCCCCCCCGCCCATCATTTCCCCAAACACATCCAAACAAAATTTTCAGATAGCCATTTTGTTCAGCGTAGTTGATTTCCAGATAGAAAATATGTTTTTGAGGAGGATACTCTCCCACAACCCTCAGGGCAAGGGTTTTAAGTTATGCCGTGGGGGAATATACGGTTTTTATAGAAGGCGTTGTCGTATAAACTTCAAAGGCTCATTCGATTGGAAATTAAAGGGCCAGTGCCCTTTTAATAGTCGAAAATGATTGGAGGGCAACTAGCCCCCCCCCCCCTTCGCCAATCATTCCCTAAAACACATCCAATCAAAATTTTGAGATACCTAGTTTGTTCAGTGTAGTTGATTTCCAGATAGAAAATATATTTTTGAGGAGAATACTCCCCCACAACCCTCAGGGCAAGGGTTTTAAGTTATGCCCTGGGGGATATAAGTATTTTATAGAAGGCGATGTCGTAGAAACTTCAAAACATGCTCATTCGATTGGAAATTAAACGGCGTAGTGCCCTTTTTAATAGTCGAAAGTGATTGGAGTTTAACTAGCCCTCCCCCTACGCCCATAATTTCCCCAAACACATCCAATCAAAATTTTCAGAGCCATTTTGTTCAGCGTAGTTGATTTTAAGATAGAAAATATATTTTTGAGGAGGACACTCTCCCAAAACCCTCAGGGCAAGGGTTTTAAGTTATGCCTTGGGGGCATATAAGGTTTTTATAGAAGGTGTTGTCGTAGAAACTTCAAAACAGGCTCATTCGATTGAAAAAATTAAAGGGCTAATGTCCTTTTTAATTTTTGAAAGTGATTGGAGTGCAACTAGCCCTCCCCCTACGCCCATCATTTCCCCAAACACATCCAATCAAAATTTTGAGACAGCCATTTTGTTCAATAGTTGAAAGTGATTGGAGGGCAACTAGCCCCCCCCCATGCCTATCAGTCCCCCAAACACATCCAATCAAAATTTTGAGATAGCCATTTTGTTCAGCGTAGTTGATTTTCAGATAGAAAATATGTATTTGAGGAGGACAATCCCCCAAAACCCTCAGGGCAAGGGTTTTAAGTTATGCCCTGGGGGCATATAAGGTTTTTATAGAAGGCGTTGTCGTAGAAACTTCAAAAAAGGATCATTAGATTTGAAATTCAAAGGGATAGTGCCCTTTTTATTTGTTAAAAGTGATTGGAGGGCAACTAGCCCCCCCTCCCCCCTACGCCCATTATTCCCCCAAACACATCCAATCAAAATTTTGAGATAGCCATTTTTATTCAGCGTAGTTAATTTCCAGATTGAAAATATATTTTTGTGGAGGACACTCCCCCAAATCCCTCAGAGCAAGGGTTTTAAGTTACGTCCTGGGGGCGTATAAGGTTTTTATAAAAGGCGTTGTCGTAGAAACTTCAAAACAGGCTCATTCGATTGTAAATTAAAGGGCTAGTGCCCTTTTTAATAGTCGAAAGTGATTGGAGGTTAACTAGCCCCCCCCCCTCCCTCCCACGCCCATCATTTCCCTAAAACACATCCAATCAAACTTTTGAAATAGCCATTTTGTTCAGTGTAGTTGATTTCCAGATAGAAAATATGTTTTTGAGGAGGACACTCCCCCACAACCCTCAGGGCAAGTGTTTTAAGTTATGCACTGGGGTACTATAAGGTTTTTAAAGAAGGAGTAGACGTAGAAATTTCAAAACATGCACATTCAATTGGAAATTCAAAGGGCTAGTGCCATTTTTAATAGTCGAAAGTGATTGGAGGGCAACTAGCCCCCCTACACCCATCATTCCCCCAAACACATCCAATCAAAATTTTGAGAAAGCTATTTTGTTCAATAGTCAAAAGTGATTGGAGGGCAACTAGCCCCCCCCCACGCCGATCATTCCCCCAAACACATCCAATCAATATTTTGAGATAGCCATTTTGTTCAGCGAAGTTGATTTTTAGATAGAAAACATGTTTTTGAGGAGGACAATCCCCCATAACCCTCAGGGCAAGGGTTTTAAGTTATGCCCTGGGTGCATATAAGGTTTTTATAGAAGGTGTTGTCATAAAAACTTCAAAAAAGGCTCATTCGATTGGAAATTCAAAGGAATAGTGCCCTTTTTATTAGTCGAAATTGATTGGAGGGCAACTAGCCCCCCCACGCCCATCATTTCCCAAAACATATCCAATCAAACTTTTGAGATAGCCATTTAGTTCAGCGTAGTTGATTTCCAGATAGAAACTATGTTTTTGAGGAGGACACTCCTCCACAACCCTAAGGGCAAGGGTTTTAAGTTATGCCGTGGGGGCATATAAGGTTTTTATAGAAGGCATTGTCGTAAAAACTTCAAAAAAGGCTCATTCAATTGGAAATTCAAAGGGCTAGTGCCCTTTTTAATAGTCAAAAGTGATTGGAGGGCAGCTAGCCCCCCCCCACGCCCGTCATTCCCCCAAACACATCCAATCAAAATTTTAAGACAGCCATTTTATCAAACGTAGTTTTAAGTTCTGGAAATTAGGTCTTTGAGGATTACAACTCCCCCAAAGCCCTCAGGGCAAGGGTTGTAATTTAAGGATTCTTCGTATCCTTCGTATTATTGCTTATGGAAGGGATGCTCGTATAAACTTTAGAGAGGGCTCATTTGATTGAAAATTGAAAGTTTTTCTTCACTTTTTAAGAGTCAAAAGAGATTGAATGGCAACTAGCCCCTCTCCCTCCTCCACGCCCTAAATGTATTAGATAAAAATTTTGAGATAGACATTTTGTTAAAATAGTTCAAAGTTCTGATAACAAAAAATTCCGGTGTCGACACAGCCCACCAGGGCCCAGGGGTAGGCGTTGTAAGTTATACCCTGGGGCATAACTTATTAAGGGGGTTTATAACTTATGGGAAGGGGTTTTGTATGGGAAGAACACATAGGAAATCTATTGTAATTATCCAATTATAAGGTTAAAATACATACTCTGTGATAGATGCAAAATTGCTTTGGCACATAAATTCCTATTAAGGTGAATTCCAAACAGTCGGGATCCCTTTGTGTCAGCAAGTGAAATGGTCTAAACCCCCTTATTGGAGCTATTTTTTCCATCCATTCATTGTTGTCAATCGCTGTCCACAAGCTATGCACGCTGTCTATTGTTCATATATAAAGTTTTTATCAAAGAGTTAATCGTATAGAATTTGAAAAAACCCTCATTCGATTTAAATTAAAAGTTCTAGATCCGTTTTTTAAAGTCAAGAATAATCGGACAGTAAGCACCCCCCCCCCCCATGCTATAAAAACTTGAAACTTTTAACTACTATAAACATTTAAGTTACTATGGGCTAGAGTTCGTTCTTTACTATAATTAATTAAAAAAAAAACTTTCCGAAAAATAATTTTTCAAAGAAATATAAATGCCTTTTCAAACTAAAGCTCAGCAGATACAAACGCATTTTAAAATTCAAACTAAAAACGACCTAAAATTAAGATTAAAGAGTTAATGAAACCCTGAACGAACAGAAATTAAATAAACAATCATAGCAAAGAACATCCAACAAGCAATAACATAAATGATTAAATAGATCTTAAAGTGAGTAATGCTTAGATTGAATATGAAAATCAAGCTTAAAACGAAAACAAATACTTTGCTATTAAAGTATAAATGAAACTTAAAACGAACAGAAATTAAATAAACAATGAATGCGAACAAACATACAATATATATTAATGTAAATGAATAAATAAATCTTAAAACGAGTGAAACTTAAATTGAATATGGATATCAAGTTTGAGTCGAATAAAAATAACTACAAACAAGAGTTTGGGTATCGCCTCACTGCAGAAGCCTAAAACCTACTGCGTCACTGGCGCTTTACTGAAAACGAATTATATTACAAATGTTTTCTTTTGTACTTAATATTGAAAATAAATATTAAAATTACAGTAAAATTTTGAACTGATGAGCTTTTAGCAATTAATATCATTATGCATCAAATATTTAGTTTAATTTATTAGTTCTTTTCAAGATTGGTCAAGACAAATATAGTTTCACTACAAGCAAAATTTGGATACTGCCCCATTCTTTAACTGTAAAAATCTAAAGCCTTCTGTGACATTGGTGCTTCACTGAAAACGAATTACTCGTATATTACAAATTTATTATTTTCCAGTTCTTACAGCATTGAAAATGAAAATAAAAATTATAGTGAAAAAAAATCTTGAACTGATGGATCTTTCAACAATTAATATCATTATATATCTAATATTCAATTTGATTTTGTTTATACTTTCCAAGACTGTTCAAGACTCATAAGTTTTGCCATTTTTTTTAGCTCTGCCATTTTTTGTAAATAATCGTGTTATTTTGTTATGAAAACATGTTATGGCTTCTAGGCATTTCTATTTGAGCGGAAAACTGCACCTCAAACTTTGCGGAACTTGCATTTTCTTGCATGAAACACCAAAATATAATAAAATGTCAAGTTTCGGAGTGTTCCACCACTCGCAAGCAAGTGCTATTGGTATTTTTGAATCCGCATGGTCAATTAAGGGGGTGGAGGGTAGGCTAATTCTCGTAGCAGCCCCATTCCGTCGTGGTATGATTCATATGTTCAACATCTGGTGTCCGGACTATCATATAATCTACCAAGCAGACAATAACCCCAAATAAGTATCAATCAATAAATGAGACCCAAAACGAACAAGAATTAAAATAAATATGAGAGTCAAACTCAAAACGAGCATAAATTAATGTGAGTAGGGTTCAAAACCCCTATGCTTTCTAAAAGCCAGAGTATAATTTGTACTTTACTGAAAAAATTCAAATGAGTTTACTGAAAAAAATGTGCATTGTCAATTTAATATACATATGCTGATATTTATTCCCTAAAATCTTAATTAATTTTCGATTTCTTAAAGTTACAAAAGTGAAAATATTTCAAAGAATTGTTTTCAAACCCCCTATGCTTTCTAAGAACCATAGTATAATTTATACTTTACTGAAAAAATTCAAATCAATTTACTGAAAAAAAAATGTGCATTGTCAATTTAATATACATATGCTGATATTTATTCCCTAAAATCTTAATTAATTTTTGATTTCTTAAAGTTACAAAACTGAAAATATTTCAAAGAATTGTTTTCAGTAAAGCGCCAATGACGCAGTATGTTTTAGGCTTCTGCAGTGAGACGATACCCAAACTCTTCTTTGTAGTTATTTATATTCGATTCAAACTTGATTTGCATATTCAATTTAAGTTTCACTCGTTTTAAGATGTATTTATTCATGTACATTAATATATATTGTATGTTTGTTCGCATTGATTGTTTATTTAATTTCTGTTCGTTTTAAATTTCATTTATACTTTAATAGCAAAATATTTGTTTTCGGTTCAAGCTTGATTTTCATATTCAATCCAAGCATTACTCGCTTTAAGATATATTTATTCATTTATGTTATTACTTGTTGTATGTTTTTTCCTATGATTGTTCATTTAATTTCTGATCGTTTTGGGTTTCATTTATTCTTTAATAGTAATTTCTGGTCGTTTTGAGTTTGAATTTTAACAGGTATTTGTATCTGCTGAACTTAAGTTCAAAATGGTCTTTACTTTTCTTTGAAAAACTTACTTTTCGGAAATTTTTTTTGATTAATTTATAATAAAGAACGAACTCTAGCCCATAGTAACTTAAATGTTTATAATAAAGAACGAATTCTTGCCTATACAATCTTGTATAGGGAACTTAACTATTGTGTAGGCTTTTACAGTTATATTTAAAGTCAATATATTAAAAATTCCCTCCAACGGGGGGGGGGAATCGAACACTTATTAAAAACAAGTTACATATAAGACATGATAATAAATATGCTTATACACTAAAAAAATTACTTAAGGAATTGGTCTGGTTAATTATAAATGGGGATTATGGAAGTTTCATTGGTATTATAGCTGTAGATATGGCTGAAACCTGGTAAAGAACAAACCATGTCACATATTGGGTTTAGTTTGATGTATCATTCTCTGAAGTTTGTCTCTTACTATTCCAAATAAGATAAAGCTAAAGGTATTTTCCTGTTTGTAATTTTATATTCAATCAAAGTAATCATAGCCAGTGCAATCGAGCTGCCTAAGTAGACAACGATATTTGGCACAATGTATTATTTTTTTTCCTTTAGATCAGGACACTTCGTATCGAAGGAGTTGTCGTAAAAACTTGAAAAAGGGCTCAATCGATTGGAAATTTTAATGGCTAGTGCCCTTTTTAATAGTCGAAAGCGATTGGAGTGCAACTAACACCCCTTCCATGCCCACCATTTCCCCAACCACATCCATTTCGCTTGTTTATGTTTTCCAGTCATAGGTTTTTTCACAGTTCCAGGGAGTAAGATGCCAGCCTTACTAAAGATTTTTTCAAGCCCCGAGCCTTTTATGAGGTACCCAATCAAACCAAGGAAGCTCATACAAAAATGCAATCCATTGGAATAACGTCACTGAATGCTTCAGGCTGTTTATTTTTTAATGCGATAATGATCTCGTAGATAGCCAGGTCACACATTATTAGAGTATGAGGTAACTTCATTCCGCGAGCTGTACGATGCATAATGTTTCACACTACCAACCTTAAGTTTAATCAGCAACAGAGTTCACAAAAACGTTTCTTTCACGAAAGCTCTTTTTATCATTTTCGTCTTCTTCTTCCTACGAAATGCGTACCTGCGAAATTTGACCTCAAGAGGGAGTAGTAAAACAATTAGCCTATAACAACTGAAGTTGACATTTGGTTGAAAAATAAAGCTCAAATTCGGATTTGGCGTTAAATTCTAGCATAAAAGATGTGTTACATCATCATTTCGGAAAAATGTATTTTTGCATTTTAACCTTGGAAAAGAGGTTGGGTTTTCCATCGAAGTGTACTTCAATGCTTTTAAGCTATTAGCACGTGCACTCAGGAGGTTCTTTGCCACTGCCTTATCAACGACTCTATTTGAAATGATATTCACCCATTGATTCCTCATCACATGTAAACGGATCAATGTGGCCTTCGACAACAGAGACCACATTACTGAAAAGATTTTCTTTTCTAATTTCTAAAAAAAAACTAATTTGTATTTCTGCTAGTGTAAGAGCTGTGTTTCTTAAGTAAGGTTCATTTAAAGATAAGTATACAAAGAAAGATTATTTCAAAAGAGTGAATTTCTTTTCAGAAAGTACATATTTTACTCTTTTTACTGGCATAGTTGCCAAGTTTGTTCAAACACATATCAAAAAGACCGTTAATCACAAAGGCCGTTAATTAGAATAAATAGTTCTTATGAAAGTACTAAAAAATCTTTGGCTTAAAAAGCGAGGTATTGACTAAGGGGTTAATCCAATCATATACATAATATTTTCTGTTCGTTTTAAGTTCCGATGTTGCTGCTTACTTTCAGTTGAAAAAGTAGTTTTTTTATATTTAATTTCTGATCTTTTCTTTAAATAATGCTGGAAAATCTGACGCCTCTTTAATAGCAATGTCCCTTCCTCCATGAAAACTTCCTTCATGGAAAGATCCTGCCACATAACCCCGACCCAACCCCCCCCCCCCATTACCAGGAAAAATCCCCCCTGAAAACTTCTGTATAGTTCCTAATAACCAATACTCTATGTTAACATTGGGTAAACTTCATAACTTTCATTCCTCCCCCCGGGGACTTTGGGGGACTAAGTCATCGTAAAAGACATAGTTATCATATTTTCAACCATGCTGAGCAAAATGGCAATCTCCAAATTTTGATTGGGTGACTTTGGGTAAAAAAATGAGCGCGGGAGGGAGCCTAGTTGCCCTCCATTTTTTGGTCACTTAAAAAGGGCACTAGAACTTTTACTTTCCGTTCCAATGAGCCCTCCCACGATATTCTAGGACCGCTGGGTCGATACTATCACCCCTGGGAAAAAAAGCAAGAAAACAAACATGCATCCGTCATCTTTCTTCTGGCAAAAAATGCAAAATTCCACATTTTGTAGATAGGAGCTTGAAACCTCTACAGTAGGGTTCTCTGATACACTGAATACGATGGTGTGTTTTTCATTAAGGTATATAATTTTCAGGGGGTCTTTCCCCCTTTTTTCGAAAATCACCCAAATTTTCTAACGCGCGTAACTTTTTATGGGTAGGATTAAACTTGATGAAACTTACATATTTGAAATCAGTATTAAAATTTGATTCTTTATGAGTATCTATTGGTACCGAAATCCCGTTTTCTAGAGTTTCGATTACCAATCAGCCGGGTCGCTCCTTACTTACAGTTCGTTACCATGAACTGTTTGATTTTAAAATCGAAGTGTGTTTAACGTTGCTCCTCGATCTGGAATTTTCTTCCTGGGGAGTTCATCCCTAAAAGTTTCTCTCTCGGCTCTTTCAAAAGAAATTTGAACAGTTATCTAAAACTTCGATAAGAGACTAGCGGCAAATCGGATATATAATTATACCTGGCGCGAAAAATTTAAATAATTTTAGGGTGCTTAAGTATCTTTGTAAACATATAATCTTCTATAAACTAACATTTTATATATGATCATACCGAGGTAACAATACATAGAAAAATTCGAGTTTTACTCGAGCTACAAAATAGAGACCAAGTAAATATCGGTGTCCGGTCTCCTTTGAATTTTCTGAGTATTTGGAAACCCTAACAAACACATATTTTCACAGTCATCATTTATTTTTGCAAAATTTGTTAGTGTCCATACATTGCTTAAAATTTACCTTGAAACTATAACGCTTACGAGAAAATTTCTAAGCAAATAAAATAAATTGTAAATGTAAAACAAGAATTACACGTTGTATAATGCTAAACGGGAAACAAAATGAATTAGGAAATAATATGCAGAATTAACGCAACATTGTTCATTTTGGGCAATTCCTATTATCTTTCCGATTATTTTAGAATTATCCTTCCAATTCACCCGATTCTTTTAAAAAAGGGAAAAACAAAATCAAGATTTCTTATTGCGATCAGGCGTAGCGTAAAAGACAAATATGATTCCTTGGTTGTTTTCTTTTTTAGTTATGTATAAAAGCTGATTATAATATGATTTGGTCTTTTTTTGCTAAAAAACTCACTTTTTCCTTAATACACATGCCATACATTACTTAAAAGTAAGGTATTTTATTACAGTAGGTATTTTAAACAAATAATAAAGTAAGGTATATTATATGGCTGTTGCAGGCACATAAACAAGCAAAATAGGCAAATAAATGTAAAATACAGAGATAAAAGAAAAAATCATTAGATTTTGAGAAGGGGGTGTGGAATGAAATATGTCTTTTACACTAATAAAGACATACTAGGCTGAGCATTTAACAAGATATTAGCTAGTTCGTCAAAAAGAGTACAAAAAAAAATTTCACTTTGTCTTTTTCCTATTCCACAAGAAAATTTCAGTCCCTCTTTATCCCCCCCCCCCAAAAAAAAAGTCTGTACTGTGCTCTTTGTGTAAGTCTGGGATACATAGTAATGAACAAAGGGTAATAAAAAAAATTACTCGTACATTCGTCCTTATACAATTAAAAGAGTTAGGTAAAAAATGAAAAAAGAAGTTATAAACTAAGACACATCAAACCTACTTACATATAAAACCGATAAAAATTTTCAATTTAGAAATGAAAATATAACGGTAAAAATGAACACTAAGAATTAAATCGCAAAACCACACTCTGGCCGGGAACGTCAAATAAAACAGAAAAGATACGGTGTAGTTTTTTTTTTGCAAATGCTGCGGCACTTCTTGTATTGTAATCAGCGATGTACATAATACCATGGTCCTGAAAAAGGAAGAAAAACCACTAATTCAGTGGAAAAAAACTGATTTTGCATCATTTTTAATTGAATTTATAATCTGACTATCATAAATATTATAAAATACGAGCTATTCCTCTGATCGAAATCTTCTTAATACAACTGCAAAGTTATTGACCTATGCTACATTTAATATTAAGGATAACCCATGCAGATGAATACCATGATCCATGACAATGCCTCCTGGATTTTGTCTCCTATTTGAGCTACAATATATTGTAATTATTAAAAACTCCAAACAAAAAAAAACTATTAGGTAAATAAGAGGGGTTGGCTTCTCCTTAATACCAAAATCTGTACGCTCAAAAACTAGTAAAAATAAACCAACAAATCATTCTTACCTATTTACTAGTACATCCTTTTTCTAGGAAATCTATAACGATCTGGCTGTCTTTACAGTCTCTTAGCTGCCTCCGCTTGGACGTTTCCTCATGCTGTTTTCTAGTTCCATAGAACTATGTAAAGATGTCCCAACTGTGCAAGCTGCTGTTGATTCTTCCCCGTGTTACGACACTGCCGTTATTGAATAGGATACTGATCTTTTGGTTCTATTGTTTTATCATCGTGACGTATCAGTCTAAAAAACTATTCTTTGCACCTGAGCCAAAGTTAAACAAAGCTCCCTGAATATGGGATATTCACAAATTGAATGAAAAGCTGGGCCAAGAGACATGCCATCTGATTCATTTTGCTCACGCCATCTCAGGCTGTCACTCTACTTCACGCATCCACAGTGTGAGAAAAGACCTTTCTCTGAAGAAACTAATGGCAGATGCAAATTTTTGAACATCGGCTGTAGTTTTCATGCTGAAGTGAACTTCGCAGGAGGAAGTAAGGGTTGCTGGAGAAGAAACTCTGCTCATGATATATGGCTCATCAAAAGGGGAAAATCTGAATGAACTCCGCAGGAAAGTTTTTAAAATGAAGGTGAACAGTTACCTAGAACAGTGACCACCAAATTTTGATGCGGCTAGATTCCACAGTTACAGGGTTTTCTAGCAAGTTCAGGTATAGAGTGGTGATCCTGATTCTGAACTTAAAGCCGAGGAATGAGGTTGGAAATTGATTTTTTGTTTTTTTAATATTGATTCGGTAATTTTATCAGTTGTGAAGACTAGTCAGTGTGTTGATAATAGTTTATTCTAAGAGCAATTTTAAATGTCGGCCGTTGAAAACTAGTTTTGTAGATGATTTCCCTTTTCTAATATTTTTCATGTTTTAACAAACATCTTTCAATCACTCTTTTTAGGTCGACCCATCAGGCGATGGAGCCAGCGACGATCAGATTCAGGCTAACTAATTATTAGATCTCAAAACCGACCAGCGAAAGATCGTCTGGTAAAAAAGGGGGTCACGACGACGAGAAGCGTAAAAATCTCATATTGATGATCATGAAACTTTTTTTTTATATACCGTACACCAAATTTGACTCCATTGTCACGTTCATCTCGTTTTTTTACTTTTGTATAATTATTCAGTTCAACAAAAACGAACAATTACCGGAACTTAATTTTTTGTTAGGAAAGTGAGAAACCTGACACGACACGGAGAAAAAGTTTTGTGTCGACCTAGAATGTGCAGGTTTAGATATGTTGTTCAGCTTTCTTCTCTCTACAATATGGTGTAAAAATCATTTCTGTTGCTTTTTTAATTAATCTTCGCCCGTTTTGAATTAAAAACATTGTTAATTAGATATATTAGTCACCCTCTCATTTGCAAATCCTGTGGACATAGTTGGTCATAAATATTTGAATTAAAATTTGTCTCCAATTTCTTTCATATGGCTCACAGAAAGAGTAGGGAGACAATTTAGCACTCAAGCTCTCTCATCACAAAAGAATTACTAAAGATTAATAGGTTAATTCTCCTTAGTCATCCAGTATAGTTTCAATTTTTTTCAATATAGCTAGTAAACAAGCACTATTCTATATCAAAAATGAACTATACAGTCAGAGTTAACCTCCAAGATTAGTACAGCGCATCGATTTCCTTGTTTTTCAAGAATTTCAAGGTTTTTAAAACAAGGGCAAAATTTTTGTATTTCTACCTTATTTCACTAAATATCTCCCCCCCCCCCTGCTAAACACAAAAAAACTTTAGAAAAAAAGGTATGGAATAGCAATAAGCAAAAAAAGGTTAGAATATAACCTGACAAATAACAAAATATCACAGAAAAAGATGTAAATAGGTTATTAATAACATGAACTCTTAATAGGCTATACATTACAAATAGTTTTATCCTTTCTAATAACTCATAAAAATCAGTAGTTAGTTTTATTAAATAGATATAATAATAAGTAATCGTTTTTTTAATATGCAACTTTGAGCGGTTGCAAAACCATATGCCAACACTTCTACAACTCCTAAGGGGCAAGGGGATGGGGTAAGGGTTTAGTGGTCGACTGAGGGTGCAGCTGCAACTCATGAAACTGGATGACCTCTATTCCCTTTTGAATAAAAATGCTTAACATTTTTATAAAATTACATTTAAAAAAATTACTGAATTATCTGAAAAATAATCATGTAGAAAGGACAGAACCATTATTAAAAAAAATGTCCAAACAGGAATTGAACGCTTAACATTCTGACTTGAAGCCTAACGCTCTACTAACTAAACCACAGATTGGTTAATCTAATTTAATCTATTGGGGTTTGTTGGACCATAAATATATTACTCGTTAAGGGGGCTTGGAGGGGGAGTATACGGGAGGTGTTCTTGTAAACATTCGTTTACAGTTTTGGACATTTGACAGTTTTGGACAATGATTATTACAATGATACTGTTTTACACTTATAAGCTTTTCCGCTTAAGAAGTGTCACCATAAGTGTTGTTTTAGTGACATGTTGCACTTACAAATGGTATTGTTTATCACTCTAGAAATTCATTTATGGGAAAATCCTAGGTATAAGCAATAGCCTTTATATGAGCTACTAAACGTCTATCTATTATGTTCTGGTAGCCTGCAAGCCCAACCCCTTGGCAAATGGCACAAAAGTGATGTTTTTTCACTATATGGCACTTGCAGTATCATGTATCATGATGGAATTTATAATAAGAACGTAAATATGTGAAATAGATTTCTAGCAAGGCATTAAAAATCGCTCTTTGATGTTCTTATAAACCACTTGCCTTGGATAGCATTAAATTTGATGAATTTGATTTATTATGAATCAACTTAAAAATGCAATTCTTTTTGTGTCTATTGTTATCAAGACTTCGTTTCTTAGAGTGTCGGTTACTTTTGAGCCGCATTGCACACTGCTTACTGTTCGTTACCACAAAACTGTTTGATAATTCAAAAAAAATCTAAAGGAATAGTTAGACCTAAAGAATTTAGAGGCTTTTTTTTATGTTTAGACTTTTTTTCCTCTTTAGATCTTTAGACATTAGAATATAGACATTTTTGTCTATGTGTGCCAACTGTTACCAAAATACTATTGATTTTGCGCTAAACAAAATCTTTGTAACTTTACACGGCTTATTTCTGAAAATGCTATAGTTTTTGAAAGTAACAAGGAAGATAGTAGGTTAAATTTCTGCATAAAAAAATTAGATTCTATGCATTCTCATGTAAAAGCATTCTAGACACATTCTAGACCATTCTATAATTTAATGAAGAAAATTTATTGGCGATAAATTGGGTGTACATCTGTAAAACTTAATCAAGCCTGACAACACATTAACCTGACAACGCAATTGTTCTTCATTAGCTCCTAGGGGAGCGATGATCAATAATTCACAACTTGGTTCGTCATCTAAAAAAAAGTGAAATGCCAAATTAAACGGCAAAGGAAAGTAAAAAGAAGTTAAAGACACTAACAATAACGGCAATAATGAGCTTTATTTTTTTCTTGAGCAAAATTAATTCAGTCACCTTTTAAAATTGAATCAATTGATATAGGAATCACTGGGCTAATATTATTTGGAATTTCCTGGTATTATTTGAAAAAAAAAAACAGAAATCATTTTTTCAGCATATTGAAAAAAAACTTATTTTAACTAATGGGCCCTTCTGCTATTGTGAAAGTGACGGGTAACATTAAACCCAAAAATTAACAGAATTTATTCCGTTAGGGAAGGGGACTGTCCCTTTTTTTAAGAGTTTTAGTTTAGAGTTGTAGTTTAGTTTTTAGTTAAGAGTTTTAGTTTAGAGTTTAGAGTTTTAGTTTAGGGTTTTGGCTTAGAGTTTTAGTTAGAGCTATAGTTTAGTTAATTTTAGTTTAGTGTTATAGTTTAGTTTTAGATAAGAGTTTTAGTTTAGAGGTTAGAGTTTTAGTTTAGTGTCTTATCGTAGAGTTTTAGTTAGAGTTATAGTTTAGTTTAGTTTTAGTTAAGATTTTAGTTTAGAGTTGTACTTTAGATTCAGTTAAGAGTTTTAGTTTAGAGTTTAGGGTTTTAGTTTAGGGTGTTAGCTTAGAGTTTTAGTTAGAGCTATTGTTTAGTTAATTTAAGTTTAGAGTTATAGTTTAGTTTTGGTTAACAGTTTTAGTTAGAGTTATAGTTTAGTTTAGAGCTTTAGTTTAGAGTTGTTGTTTAGTTTGTTTTAGTTTAGAGTTTTAGTTTGGTATTAGCTTACAGTTTTAGTTAGAGTTATAGTAGTTAAGGGGTTTTAGTTTAGAGTTTAGAGTTTTAGTTTAGAACCTTAGCTAAGAGTTTTAGTTAGAGTTATAGTTTAGTTTTGTTTTAACTAAGAGTTTTGTTTAAAGTTTAGAGTTTTAGTTAAGAGTTTGGAATTTTAGTTTAGAGTCTTAGCTTAGAGTTTTAGTTAGTTATAGATTTGTTTAGTTTTAGCCTAGAGTCTTAGCTTAGAGTTTTTCGTTACACTTATAGTTTAGTTTAATTTTAGTTAAGAATTTTAGTTTATAGTTGTAGTTTAGTTTTAGTTTAGAGTTTAGAGTTTTAGCTTAGAGTCTTAGCTTATAGTTTTAGTTAGAGTTATAGTTTAGTTTAGTTTTAGTTAAGAGTTTTAGTTTAGAGTTTAGAGTTTTAGTTAAGAGTTTAGAGTTTTAGTTTAGAGTCTTAGCTTAGAGTTCTATTTAGTTATAGATTAGTTTAGTTTTGGCCTAGAGTTTTAGCTTAAAGTTTTTCGTTAAACTTTTAGTTTAGTTTAATATTAGATAATAGTTTTAGTTTAGAGTTGCATTTTATTTTAGTTAAGAGTTTTTGTTTAAAGTTGTAGTTTAGTTTTAGTTAAGAGTTTTAGTTTAGAGTTTAGAGTTTTAGTTTAGGTTTTAGCTTAAAGTTTTAGTTAGACCTATAGTTTAGAAATTTTAATTTAGAGTTTTAGTTTAGTTTTAGTTTAGAGCTTTCGTTTACAGTTTAGAGTTTCAGTTTAGAGTCTTAGCTTAGAGTTTTTGTTAGAGTTATAGTTTAGTTTAGTTTTAGTTAAGAGTTTTAGCTTAGAGTTATAGTATAGTTTTAGTTAAGAGTTTTAGTTTAGAGTTTTAGCCTAGAGTCTTAGCTTAGAGTTTTAGTTAGAGTTATTATTTGGTTTAGTTTTAGTTAAGAGTTATAGTTCAGTTTTAGTTTAGAGTTGTAGTTTAGTTTTAGGTCAGAGTTTTAATTTAGAGTTTAGAGTTTTAGTTTAGGGTTTTAGCTTAGAGTTTTAGTTAGAGTTATAGTTTAGTTTAGTTTTAGTTAAAAGTTTTAGTTTAGAGTCGTAGTTTAGTTTTAGTTAAGAGTTTTAGTTTAGAGTTTAGAGTTTTAGTTTAGGGTTTTAGCTTAGAGTTTTAGTTAGAGCTATAATTTAGTTAATTTTAGGTTAGAGTTATAGTTTAGTTTTAATTAAGAGTTTTTAGTTTAGAGTTTACTTTTTTGTTACACTTTTAGTTGTGTTTAGTATTAGTTAATGAGTTTTCGTTTAGAGTTGTACTTTAGTTTTATTTAAAAGTTTTAGTTTAGAGTTGTAGTTTAGTTTTAGTTAATAATTTTAGTTTAGAGTTTAGAGTTTTAGCGTACAGTCATATCTAAGAGTTTTAGTTTAGAGTTGTACTTTAGTTTTATTTAAAAGTTTTAGTTTAGAGTTGTAGTTTAGTTTTAGTTTTAGTTAAGAGTTTTAGTTTAGAGTTTTAAAGTTTTTCGTTACACTTTTAGTTTTGTTTAGTATTAGTTCAGAGTTTTAGTTTAGAGTTGAACTTTAGTTTTATTTAAAAGTTTTAGTATAGAGTTGTAGTTAAGTTTTAGTTAAGAGTTTTAGTTTAGAGTTTAGAGTTTTAGCTTACAGTCATATCTAAGAGTTTTAGTTAAAGTTTTTCGTTACACTTTTAGTTTTGTTTAGTATTAGTTAAGAGTTTTAGTTTAGAGTTGTACTTTAGTTTTATTTAAAAGTTTTAGTTTACAGTTGTAGTTTAGTTTTAGTTAAGAGTTTTAGTTTAGAGTTTTAGCTTACAGTCATATCTAAGAGTTTTAGTTTAGAGTTATAGTTTAGTTTTAGCTTAGACTTTTATTTTAATCTCAGTTAAAAGTTATCGTTTAGAGTTTAGAGTTTTAGTTTAGGGCTCTTGCTAAGAGTTTTAGTTAAAGTTTCAATTTCGTCTAGTTTTATTCAAGAGTTTTTGTTTAGAGTTTAGTGTTTTAGTTAATGGATTAGAGTTTTAGTTTACAGTCAGAGATCAGAGTTTTAGTCAGTTATAGTTTAGTTAATTTTATCCTATTGTTTTAGCTTAAATTATTTCGTTAAACTTTTAGTTTAGTTTAATATTAGTTAAGAGTTTTAGTTTAGAGTTGTACTTTATTTTAGTTAAGAGCTTTTGTTTAGAGTTGTAGTTTAGTTTTAATTAAGAGTTTTAGTTTAAAGTTTAGAGTTTTAGCTTAGAGTCATATCTTAGAGTTTTTGTTAGAGTTATAGTTTAGTTTAGTTTTAGCTAAGAGTTTTAGTCTAGAGTTGTAATTTAGTTTAGTTTTAGTTAAGAGTTTTAGTTTAGAGCTGTAGTTTAGTTTTAGGTAAGAGTTTTAGTTTAGAGTTATAATTTAGTTTAGTTTTAGTTAAGAGTCTTAGTTTAGAGCTGTAGTTTAGTTTTAGGTAAGAGTTTTAGTTTAGAGGTTAGAGTTTTAGTTAGATTTATAGTTTAGTTTAGTTTTAGTTAAGTTTTAGTTTAGAGTTGTAGTTTAGTTTTAGTTAAGAATTTTAGTTTAGAGTTTAGAGTTTTAGTTTAGGATTTTAGCTTAAAGTTTTCGTTAGAGCTATAGTGTAGTTAATTTTAGTTTAGAGTTATACTTTAGTTTTTGTTCAGAGTTTTAGTTACAGTTATAGTTTAGTTTAGAGCTTTAGTTTAGAGTTGTTGTTTATTTTTAGATAAGAGTTTTAGTATAGAGTTTTAGTTTGGTATTAGCTTACAGTTTTAGTCAGAGTTATAGTAGTTAAGAATTTTAGTTTAGAGTTTAGAGTTTTAGTTTAGAGCCTTAGCTAAGAGCTTATGTTAGAGTTATAGTTTTGTTTAGTTTTAGCTAAGAGTCTTATCTTAAAGTTTTCGTTACACTTTTAGTTTAGTTTAGTTTTAGTTAAGAGTTTTAGTTTAGTGTTGTACTTTAGTTTTATTAAAAAGTTTTAGTTTAGAGTTGTAGTTTAGTTTTAGTTAAGAATTTTAGTTTAGAGTTTAGATTTTTAGCTAAGAGACATTTCTTAGAGTTTTAGTTAGAGTTATAGTTTAGTTTAGTTTTTGCTAAGAGTTTTAGTTTAGAGTTGTAGTTTAGTTTTAGTTAAGGGTTTTAGTTTAGAGTTTAGAGTTTTAGTTAAGGGTTTTAGCATAGAGTTTTAGTTAGAGCTATAGTTTAGAAACTTTAGTTTAGAGTTGTAGTTTAGTTTTAGTTAAGAGTTATAGTTTAGAGTTTTAGTTAAGAGTTTGGAATTTTAGTTTAGAGTCTTAGCTTAGAGTTTTAGTTAGTTATAGATTAGTTTAGTTTTAGCCTAGAGTCTTAGCTTAAAGTTTTTCGTTACACCTTTAGTTTTGTTTAGTATTAGTTAGGAGTTTTATTTTAGAGTTGTACTTTAGTTTTAATTAAAAGTTTTAGTTTAGAGTTGTAGTTGAGTCTTAGTTAAGAGTTTTAGTTTAGAGTTTAGAGTTTTAGCGTACAGTCATATCTAAGAGTTTTAGTTTAGAGTTGTACTTTAGTTTTATTTAAAAGTTTTAGTTTAGAGATTTAGTTTAGTTTTAGTTTAGAGTTTTAGTTTAGAGTTTTAGTTTAGAGTCTTAGGTTAGAGTTTTATTTAGACTTATAGTTTAGTTTAGATTTAGTTAAGAGTTTTAGTTTATACTTTAGAGTTTTAGTTAAGAGTTTAGATTTTTAGTTTAGAGTCTTAGCTTAGAGTTTTATTTAGTTATAGATTAGTTTAGTTTTAGCCTAGAGTTTTAGCTTCAAGTTTTTCATTAAACTTTTAGTTTAGTTTAATATTAGTTAAGAGTTTTAGTTTAGAGTTGTACTTTATTTTAGTTAAGAGTTTTAGCTTAGAGTTTTAGTTTAGGGTTTTAGCTTAGAGTTTTAGTTAGAGCAATAGTTTAGTTAATTTTAGTTTAGTGTTATAGTTTAGTTTTAGTTAAGAGTTTTAGTTTAGAGTTTAGAGTTTTTGTTTAGAGTCTTAACTTAGAGTTTTAGTTAGAGATGTAGTTTAGTTTAGAGCTTTAGTTTAGAGTTGTTGTTTAGTTTTAGATAAGACTTTTAGTTTATAAATAGTGGGATATATAATAAAACAATACATTTAGTCATAATATTAACAATTTCTATGTATAAAAAATTAAACAGTTATTTAATAGTCGACCAAATAGACAAATTTATTTACAAAAAAGAATGAAAAAAACTGAAATAAAAGCGGACCTAGGATGTTAGAAGAAAATATATCGGGAGGGGGCGGGGTCTCCCCGATCCGCCAGTGTTGTGTGAGGTACACGTTGGAGTGAACTGTCATTGAACTCTCTCCGAAAAAAATTTAGTGAACCTGTTTTCATTGTCTAAATAGATAAATTTATCCCCATTTGAACATTTATATGTCCGTCATAGAAAGGCAGTGTGGTAAGAGAAAGGATACTTCTTTTAAGGTGTTATTTCGAAAAAAATTCTCTCGCGAAAAATTCTTTATTTTTACTTACAAGACTTAAAGCTGTTGCTCGGCAGCGTCGCCAGCGTACGGGAAACCAGTCGTCAGCACCGTTGGTCGTCTCCAGAGTGGCCTGTTTTAGGCGACGGTAGGAGCTCTGCTGCGGTCAATGCCCCACGCTGTGAGTTGATAGCGGATGACAAAAATTCCCCATGGAGAATTTCTCCCGCAGAAAATTTCCCCCTCCCACACAAAAATACCCCAGACAATTCCATCGCAGATGCAAATTTTTCCAGAATAATCCCCCTCCCTCACGTCTTAATGTTTAAAATTAATGCCACAAAGAGAAAGTAAGAACTTCGGAAAAGGCAATAAAATCCCTCAAAATGGCATTGGACCGTCATTTAAAGTGCACTATGAGCAATCATCCTGATCAAAGTTCTTAATTCAACTGGATTTTAAACTGGAAGAAGTAGACCTCATTGGACACAAAAAAAACCTTTAATTGCAATGGGTGAGAAATTGTATAATAATGTATCTATAATGTCTGCAGAGTTAAATGCCATAATCATGGCATTAGAACACCATATGGAAATAAACCCTTGATTGCTAATTCAAATAATATTGTAGTTTATTCTGACTCTTTATCAAGCCTTGAGTTGCTGTCTTCAGCTCCTCAGTATAAGCGGGATATTGACACTTATCATTGTCTTAGTGCTATAGATAATCTTGCTTCAAGTGGCATGAGAACTTATCTTCAGTATATTCCTAGCCACTCTGGTATAAGTGGTAATCATCAGGTTGATGAAATAGCAAAAAATGCTATAAATATTGACCATCCAAGTGGGAGACTAATCCCCATTAGAGATATTTACCGATGGAGACTATCTCATATTAAGTTTAATAAGAAAAATCCTACTCTTTCCCCCTTTCCCAATAAGTATTTTTCTAAAATTTATCATAGAATTCGTTCTGGAACCAGTGGACTAAACTTTCTTGCATTCTCGTATCAGTTTCCTAATTCAAGTCCTTCAGTTCCCCTGTCCCCTCTTTGCAGGTATTGTATTATGAATAATGAAACAATTGATCACTGCCTATTTGAATGTAATATGGTGACGTCTGCACAGCATACTTTGCATTGTAAACTGTTAAAGTGCTTCAAACACCACAAAATCTCACTATCAGCCAAGAGCCAAGCCGACTATTCCTGCACACAGAGCACAGAAATCGATATCTATCATCTTATATTTGAACTCCTTGAGTCGAAAGATCTACTGAAAGATATTTGAGAATGTCTAATAAATAAGATACAACCAAGCCAGTAGCTCTGTAGCCCACAGAGTGAAGCAAAAGGTAAAGGGCTAAATAGTATCAACTGGAAAGCCCGCCTGCTGTGAAATAGAAGAAGACCTTTAAAAATAAGTTCTGTTGCGTCGATCTTTGGTTAAAAATTTAATTTTTTTCACCGATTGGCTAGGAATTTATAGGGCACAACAAAACAAAACAAAAAGAACCACAATAAAGACAAACAATTTAGGAAACAGTTTATTTGCGCAGATTCATGACGTACAAGAATAGGCACAACTTCATTTTTGATCGGCTGGAAAATTACCCATCACTTTAGACGGGCCTAGGATACCTTAATAAAACCAAGAAATAAAAAAATCAATTTGTTAGCCCCAAAACGGGCCTAAATTGTTTCAGACAGAGCATATATGAACAGACCATATGGATTTGGTCAAGGGACGTAAATGAAACAAAAAAAAATCAATGAAAGTAGTGTTGTCGATGAGCAGCCCAAAATAATTCAACTTTAAAAGCAGATCGGCTCTAAGATTATAGGGCATTTAGGATCCTTAATGGTCCCTAAGGACTGGAGAACATTAATGAAGGCAAAAACATCGAAATATGAATAGCTTGGGTTTTATATCACGAAGCTCGAAAATTAATCTAAAAACTTTTTTCTCTAATCAGAACGAAACTCACAAGGCAATACACTGGGTTAAATTGACCTAAAAAACAAAAGGTAAAAAATTTGGTTAATCTATTCGTGACACAATAAAATTGGAAAGATATTTTTTCAATAGGTTTGAAACTTACAAGGCACGTTCCTTTGGTTCAAGGTATCTAAAAAAAAATTTCACTTGTTTTTTTGTCAATCCAAAGCTTGGTGCCAGTAATCCAAAGGCTCAGTCAGTAATGGGCTAAAATGGGTAATTTCATGATTTTTTTTTAGCAAATCAGCTAAAAAGCCTACTGAGCATGTTCTTAGGGTAAAAGGCCCTAAAAGGACGAGCCCCAAAGAGACTTACAAAATATAAAAGGTGGGGGACTGATAGAGAGAAAAGGGTAGTTCGGCCCTCCCTGTGGTATGGTATTTAATGCGTGTAAAATAAATATCTTTGGGCTTGTTAAAACTTTAATAGTATCAACTTTTTAGTATACTATAACGTTGAACCCTATTTTAAACTGACAACACTGTTCAAACACAACTTGTGTATTATACAGAACACATCGGTGAGGTAAAGCTAGGTCAACTCACAATGTCATTCTATCATCATTAACCATTTTCATAGATTGATATTGTCTCAAATTTATAACAAATTGCCTGAGTTTACAACCCCGAGGGGTTACCTTAACTGATAATTAATTTAACCCTTTTTTTCCACCTTCATACAATCCAATTCGCAAATCCCTTACCCCTTTTTGCAAATGTCAATCAAACAATTCTGATTGTAGCATACAATTTTTTAATAACTCCTTTTATTCAAATCCTAATCACCAATCAAACATTGTGAAGCAGAAGTGTAATTCCATGCGCAATTGACAACAATAATGCAATCTTTGCCAGCTTTGCAATTCAATGTATGTTTTCATGCAAGTTTTCAATCTTATACACCCTTACTACTGTTATATTGTATGCTGGTTATATGATTTGATGTTGGTTCTGTTTTGTTTCTTGATGATTTGATGTTTTTTTCATATTTCCGATCTGTTTGTTGACTATATGATGTTGTTTCTGTTCTGTTTGTTGGTTATATGATTTGATGTTGTTTCTGTTCTGTTTGATAATTATATGATTTGATGTTGGTTCTATTCTGTTTCTTGATGATTTGATGTTTTTTCATAGTTCTGTTCTGTTTGTTGGTTATATGATATGATGTTGGTTCATGGTTCTGTTTGTTTGGTTATATGATTTGATGTTGTTTCTGTTCTATTTGATGGTTATATGATTTGATATTGGTTCTGTTCTGTTTGTGGATGGTTTGATTTTTTTCGTAGTTCTGTTCTGTTGATGGATATGTGGTTTGATGTTTCTATGTCTATTGAATACAGTGGGTGGTTCTCGACTGTGTTCAGTATAATAAACAAGTACCATTTGAACAGTGTTATAAGGTCCCCTACCCCAACCCCCGAGGGCCCCCACTCCCCCACCCCCAAATTATTTGCTCCCCCTATATTTTGTAATACTTTTTTTGTAATACGCTTGAGACACGGAAGGGTCACCCTAACCTCCCCCTTTATGGGCCCCCTACATTTTTTAAACTTTTTTTAACAAGGTATTTTTTCAACTTTTTTTTACATTTCTTCGAATGAACAAGTACACAATATGGGATTATGTGAGACGATTATGGATTTGAACATCAAGGGACCCCCTAACCTCCAACTCTAAGGGCCCCTCCATTTTTATTTTGAACTTTTTTTATTTTTTTAATATGGCATTTTTTCAACTTTTTGTCTTACATGAGAGACAATTATGGATTTGAACATCAAGGACGGCAACCATCAATGACCCTAGCCATCAAGGACCTCAGCTTCCGAGGTTCTCATTGCCCCAACCCCCAATGACCCCCTCCACCAAGCTTTTTTGCCCCTCCCCATTTTTTTAACATGGTATTTTTCAACTTTTTTTTAGTTTAGAGCTATAGTTTAGTTATAGCTAAGAGTCTTAGAGTTTTAGCTTAGAGTTTTAGTTATAGTTTAGTTTAGTTAAGAGTTTTAGTTTAGAGTTGTTGTTTAGTTTTAGATAAGAGTTTTAGTATAGAGTTTAGAGTTTTAGCTTAGAGTCATATCTTAGAGTTTTAAATAGAGTTATAGTTTAGTTTTAGTTAAGAGTTTTAGTTTAGAGTTGTTTTTTAGTTTTAGATAACAGTTTTATTTTAGAGTTTTAGTTTGGTATTAACTTACAGTTTTAGTTAGAGTTATAGTTTAGTTTAGTTCAGAGTCTAGAGTTTCAAGTTAGAGGTTCAGTACTTAGAGTTCTAGTTAGAGTTATATTTTATTTTAGTTTTAGTTAAGTGTTTTTTGGACTTGTAGTTTAGTTTTAGCTAAGAGTTTTAATTTAGAGTTTTAGCCTAGAGTCTTAGCTTAGAGTTTTTAGTTAAACTTTTACATTAGTTTAATATTAGTTGAGAGTTTTAGTTTAGAGTTTTAGCTTAGAGTCATATTTTAGAGTTTTAGTTAGAGTTATAGTTTAGTTTAGTTTTAGCTAAGAGTTTTAGTTTAGTGTTAGTTAACAGTTTTAGTTTAGAGTTTAAAGTTTTAGTTTAGAGTCTGAGCTTGGAGGTTTAGTTAGAGTTATCGTTTAGTTTAGTTTTAGCAAAGAGTTTTAGTTGAGAGTTTTAGTTTAGTTTTAGTTAAGAGTTTTAGTTTAGAGTTTTAGCCTAGAGTCTTAGCTTAGAGTTTTAGTTAGAGTTAAAGTTTACGATAGTTTTAGTTAAAAGTTTTAGTTTAGAGTTATAGTTTAGTTTTAGTTTAGAGTTGTAGTTTAGTTTTAGGTAAGAGTTTTAGTTTAGAGGTTAGAGTTTTAGCTTAGAGTCTTATCGTAGAGTTTTATTTAGAGTTATAATTTAGTTTAGTTTTAGCTAAGAGTTTTAGTTTAGAGTTGTAGTTTAGTTTTAGTTAGGAGTTTTAGTTTAGAGTTTTAGTTTAGGGTTTTAGCTTAGAGTTTTAGTTAGAGCTATAGTTTAAATAATTTTAGTTTAGAGTTATAGTTTAGTTTTAGTTAAGAGTTTTAGTTTAGAGTTTAGAGTTTTAGTTTAGAGTCTAGAGTTTCAAGTTAGAGTCTCAGCACTTAGAGTTTTATTTTAGAGTTGTAGTTTAGTTTTAGTTAAGAGTTTTAATTTAGAGTTTTAGTTTAGCGTCTTATCTGAGACTTTTTGTTGGAGTTATGGTTTAGTATTGTTTGCGTAAAGAGTTTCTGTTTAGATTTTCAGTTTTTTTTTATTCAGAAGTTTTTTCTTAGAGTTTTAGCCATGGTTATTAGCTTATATTTCTTGTTGTAATTGTAGTTTAGTTTATTTTTAGTTAAGAAGTTTAGCTTAGAGTTATAGCTTAGTTTTATTTAAGAGTTTTTTTTTAGAGTTTTAGTTTAGATTTAGTTAAGAGTTTAGTTTAGAGTTTAGAGTTTTAGCTTAGAGTCTTATCTTAGAGTTTTAGTCAGAGTTATAGTTTAGTTTAGTTTTAGCTAAGAGTTTTAGTTTAGAGTTGTAGTTTAGTTTTCGTTAAGAGTTTTAGTTTCGAGTTTAGACTTTTAGTTTAGGGTTTTAGCTTGAAGTTTTAGTTAGTGCTATAGTTTAGTTAATTTTAGTTTAGAGTTCTAGTTTAGTTTTAGTTAAGAGTTATAGTTTAGAGTTTTAGTTTAGAGTCTTAGCTTAGAGTTTTAGTTAGAGTTATAGTTTAGTTTACTTTTAGTTAAGAGTTTTAACTTAGAGTTGTAGTTTAGTTTTAGTTAAGAGTTTTAGTTTAGAGTTTTAGCCTACAGTCTTAGCTTAGACTTTTAGTTAGAGTTATAGTTTATTTTCGTTTTAGTTAAGAGTTTTAGTTTAGACTTATATTTTAGTTTTAGTTTAGAGTTCTAGTTTAGTTTTAGGTAAGACTTTTAGTTTAGAGGTTAGAGCTTTTAGCTTAGAGTCTTATCGTAGAGTTTTAGTTAGAGTTATTATTATTATTATTATTATTTTATTACCCATTATTAAACATACAAAATGTTGTAAATGGAGTACAAGAAAAAAAAAAAGTAACATCAAATAACAACAAAATATCCGAAGAAAACTCAACTACAGAAAAACAAGATTAAGAACATTCCTACGACAAACAAAAAAGACAAATTTAAATTATTGCAACATATAATGAAGAGGGGCTTGGTTCAAACGCCTTTGCAAATTGAACACGGCGATTCAGTACATCTATAAGCGGGTCAGCTATACCATACTTCAGAGATATATTCGAATTCCTCATACAAACTGGAAGACGAAGCAGATACTTACCATATCTGTAGAAAATAGACCGAATATTCCGGCGATCAGACGAAGTAAATATTTTCCAAAACGGAGATAGGGCTAGCACATGTGGCAAAACAAAAGCATTATACACCCTTGTAAGTAGAAAACGATTAAATTGGCACTTCATTGAAACGAGAATTCCATAAGCTCTGCGTGTCTTTACAGCGAACAATGAAACAAGGCAATCGCGGGTTTCTTTAAGATCGCTATAAATTGGAAGGCCGAGGTACATAATCTTAGACGAAGACTTAATCGTATAAATACCGAAAATAACATCAACTGGTACACTATCTTTAACGCGGCTATCAAATACAAGAACTTCACTCTTCTGGGGATTGAAAGAAAGACCTATGTTACCTTACTCCTTACTCAAAATACGGAATGTCTCTTCGATGCCTATAAGTGTTCTACTCGCGTTCAAAATGTCGTCGGCATAATCGATCAGAGAAACATTGAGACCTCTAAAGATACATGTAGACTGAACCGGTTCTTGCGATGAAATAATACTATTATTGAAAAGCGGTGGTGAAGTAAGTGCTCCCTGGCGTATTCCCTTCTCTACGGGTATAAGACTAGAAGATAGGGCTGAAGCATTAACACAACGTACATTTACATGCGCTTTTAAATTACTATACATATTCCTCAGTGCACGTATAATAGACTTATCCACGCCAGGTTTCCGGGCCGACAACAATATCTGAGGGTGCACACCGGAGTCAAACGCGCGGCTGACATCGTGACCAGCAAAATACAAAGTTTCATTTGAATCATCGGCGTCAATCAACAAATTAGCAATCAAATAATGCGCGTGTACTCTACTCATTTTCTTCTTGAAACCAAATTGGTTATCCGGCGTGTTACATATAGCACTAAGCCCATTTACAACAAGCAATTCAAATAACTTGCACAGTATAGGTACGACAGTTACCGGGCGGTAAGAAGAACACTGCCCCCCGTATTCTCCCTTCTTTAATACAGGAGTAATTTTAAGTTTAGAGTTATAGTTTAGTTTTAGTTAAGAGTTTGAGTTTAGAGTTTAGAGTTTTAGTTTAGAGTTTTAGTTTAGAGTTTTACTTAGAGCTATAGTTTAGTTAAGTTTTAGTTAAGAGCTTTAGTTTAGATTTGCTGTTTAGTTTTAGATAAGAGTTTTAGTTTTGAGTTTTAGTTTGGTATTAGCTTACAGTTTTAGTTAGAATGATAGTAGTTAAGAGTTTTAGTTTAGAGTTTTGAGTTTTAAATTACAGTTTAAGTTAGAGTTATAGTTTAGTTTAGTTTTAGTTAAGAGCTTTAGTTTAGAGTTTGAAGTTTTAGTTAAGAGTTGAGAATTTTAGTTTAGAGTCTTAGCTTAGAGTTTTATTTAGTTATAGATTAGTTCAGTTTTTGCCTAGAGTCTTAGCTTAAAGTTTTTTGTTACACTTTTAGTTTAGTTTAGTATTAGTTAAGAGTTTTTAGTTTAGGGTTGTACTTAAGTTTTAGTTAAGAGTTTCAGTTTAGAGTTGTAGTTTAGTTTTAATTAACAGCTTTAGTTAAGATTTTAGAGTTGTAGCTTAGTCATATCTTAGAGTTTTAGTTAGAGTTATAGTTTAGTTTATTTTTAGATAAGAGTTTTAGTTTAGAGTTGTAGTTTAGTTTTAGCTTAGAATTTTAGCTAAAACTATAGTTTATAAATTTTAGTTTACAGTTTTAGTTTAGTTTTAGTTAAGAGCTATAATTTAGAGTTTAGAGTTTTAGTTTAGAGTCTTAGCTTAGAGTTTTAGTTAGATTTATAGTTTAGTTTAGTTTTAGTTAAGAGTATTAGTTCAGAGTTTTAGCCTAGAGTCTTAGCTTAGAGTTTTAGTTAGAGTTATTGTTTAGTTTAGTTTTAGTTAAGAGTTTTAGTTTAGAGTTCTAGTTTAGAGTTATAGTTAAGAGTTTTATTTAGTAGTTGCATTTTATTTTTAGGTATGAATTTTGGTTTGGAGTTTAGAGTTTTAGTTTTGGGTCTTATCTTAGAGTTTTACTGATAGTCTTGGTTAAGTAAAGTTTTGTTTAGGAATTTTAGTTCAGACTTATAGGGAAGTTTTTGTTAGAATCTATAGTTTAGAGTTGTATTTTAGAGTCATAGCTTAGATTTCTATTTAGATTTATAGATTAATTAATTTTAGTTTAGAGTTATAGCTCAGTTTTAGTTAAGAGTTTTAGTTTGGAGTTTAGAGTTTTTGCTTAGAGTCTTAGCTAGAGTTTTAGTTATAGTTATAGTTTAGTTTAAAGCTTTAGTTTAGAGTTGTTGTTTAGTTTTAGATAAGAATTTTAGTTTAGAGTTTCAGTTTGCTATTAGCTTACAGTTTTAGTTAGAGATATATTAGTTAAGAGTTTTAGTTTAGAGTTTAGAGTTTAGAGTCTTAGCTTAGAGCTTTAGTAAGAGTTATAGTTTAGTTTAGTTTTTAGTTAAGAGTTTTTGTTTAGAGTTTAGAGTTTTAGTTTAGAGTTTAGAATTTTAGTTTATAGTCTTAGCTTAGAGTTTTAGTTAGTTAAAGATTAGTTTAGTTTTTAGTTAAGAGTTTAGTTAGAGTTATAGTTTAGTTTAGTTTTAGTTAAGAGTTTTAGTTTTGACTTGTTGTTTAGTTTTAGATAAGATTTTTAGTTTAGAGTTTTGAGTTCGAGTTTGGAGTCCTAGCCTACAGTTTTTGTTAGAGTTATAGATTAGTTTAATTTTAGTTTGGAGTCTAGAGTTTTAAGTTAGAGTCTTAGCTTAGAAATTTAGTTAGGGTTTAGAGTTTTAGTTTAAAGTCTTAGCTTAGAGTTTTAATTATGTTTATAGAGTTTAGTTTTAGTTGAGAATTTATAGTTTTAGTTTAGAGTCTTAGCTTGGAGTTTTAGTTAGAGTTATAGTTTAGTTTAGTTTTAGTTAGGAGCTTTAGTTAGGATCTCTAGTTTAGTTTTACTTAAGAGTTTTAGTTTGGACTTTATAGTTTTAGTTTACAGTCTTACCTTAGAGTTTTAGTAAGAGTTCTAGTTTAGTTTAGTTTTAGTTAAGAATTTTAGTTTAGAGGTGTTATTTAGTTTTAGATAAGAGTTTTAGTTTAGGGTTTAGAGTTTTAGTTAGAATTACAGTTTAGTTTAGTTTTAGTTTAGAGTCTAGAGTTTTAATTTAGAGTGTTAACTTAGAGTTTTAGTGAGAGTTATAGTTTAGTTTAGTTTTAGTTAAGAGTTTTCTGTTTAGACTTATAGTTTAGTTTTAGGTAAGAGTTTTAGTTTGGGGTTGTGAGTTTATTTTTCGTTAAGAGTTATTGTTTAGAGTATTAGCTTAGAATCTTAGCTTAGAGTTTTAATTAGAGTTATAGTTAAGTTTAGTTTCAGTTAAGAGTTTTAGTTTAGACTTGTAGTTTAGTTTTAGTTAAGAGTTATAGTTTAGAGTTTAGATTTAAGTTTAGGGTTTTAGCTTAGAGTTTTAGTTAGAGTTATAGTTTAGTTTAGTTTTAGTTTAGAGTTGTAGTTTAGTTAAGAGTTTTAGTTTAGCGTCTTAAGTTAGAGTTTTAGTTAGAGTTATTGTTTAGTTTAATTTTATTTAAGTTTTTTAGTTTAGAGATTGGAGTTTTAGTTTTGTGTCCTAGCTTAGAGTTAGAGTTATAGTTTAGTTACTTTTAATTCAGAGTGTAGTTAAGTTTAGTTTTCGTTAAGAGTTTTAATTTAGACTTGTAGTTTAGTTTTAGTTAAGAGTTTTAATTTAGGGTTTTAGCTTAGAGTTTTAGTTAGAGTTATAGTTTTAGTTTAGTTTTAGCTCGGTACCTTAGTTTAGATCTATAGTTTAGTTTAGTTTAAGTGTTAAAACTCTAAACTAAAACCCTTAACTAAAACTAAACTACAACTCTAAACTAAAACTGTTAGCAAAAACTAAACTAAACTATAACTCTAACTAAAACTCTAAGAAATGTCTCTTAGCTAAAAATCTAAACTCTAAACTAAAATTCTTAACTAAAACTAAACTACAACTCTAAACTAAAACTTTTTAATAAAACTAAAGTACAACACTAAACTAAAACTCTTAACTAATACTAAACTAAACTAAAAGTGTAACAAAAAACTTTAAGATAAGACTCTAAGCTAAAACTAAACAAATCTATAACTAACTAAAACTCTAAGCTAAGACTCTAAACTAATACTCCAAAGTCTTAACTAAAACTCTAAACTCTAAACAAAAAATCTTAGCTAAAACTAAACAAAACTATAACTCTAACTAAAACTCTTAGCTAAGGCTCTAAACTAAAACTCTAAACTCTAAACTAAAACTCTTAACTACTATAACTCTGACTAAAACTGTAAGCTAATACCAAACTAAAACTCTAAACTAAAACTCTTATCTAAAACTAAACGAAAACTCTAAACTAAAGCTCTAAACAAAACTATAACTCTAACTAAAACTCTGAACAAAAACTAAAGTATAACTCTAAACTAAAATTAACTACACTATAGCTCTAACTAAAACTCTAAGCTAAAATCCTAAACTAAAACTCTAAATTAAAATTCTTAACTAAATCTAAACTACAACTCTCTAAACTAAAATCTTAACTAAAACTAAACTAAACTATAACTCTAACTAAAACTCTAAACTCTAAGCTAAAACTCTTAACTAAAACTAAATTACGACTCTAAACTAAAACTCTTAGCTAAAACTAAACTAAAGTATAACTCTAACAAAAACTCTAAGATATGACTCTAAGCTAAAACTCTAAACTCTAAACTAAAACTCTTAACTAAAACTAAACTACAACTCTAAACAAAAACTCTTAACTAAAATAAAATACAACTCTTTACTAATATTAAACTAAACGAAAATACAACTCTAAACTAAAACTTTTAAATAAAACTAAAGTACAACTCTAAACTAAAACTCTTAGATATGACTGTAAGCTAAAACTCTAAACTCTAAACTAAAACTGTTAACTAAAACTAAACTACACCTCTAAACTAAAACTCTTAACTAAAACTAAACTAAATTATTACTCTAAACTAAAACTCTTAATTAAAACTAAACTAAAACTATAACTCTAACTAAAACTCTAAGCAAAGACTCTAAACTAAAACTCTAAACTCTAAGCTAAAGCCCTAAACTAAAACTCCTAACTAGAACTAAGCTAAACTATAGCTCTAACTAAAACTCTACGCTAGGACTCTATACTACAACTCTAAACTCTAAACTAAAACTCTTAACTAAAGCTAAACAACAACTCTAAACTAAAACTGTTAACTAAAACTAAACTAAACTATAACTCTAACTAAAAATCTAAGCTAATATTCTAAGCTAATGCTCTAAAGTATAAATATTAACTAAAACTAAACTACATTTCTAAAATAAAACTCTTAACTAAAACTAAACTAAACTATGGCTCTAACTAAAACTCTAAACTAAAGCTATTAACTAAACTACAACTCTAAACTAAAACTAAACTAAACTATAACTCTAACTAAAAACTCTAGGCTATAACTCTAAACTAAAACTCTAAACTAAAACTCTTAACTAAATCTAAACTACAACTCTAAACTAAAACTCTTAACTAAAACTAAACTAAACTATAACTCTAACTAAAACTCTAACCTCTGAACTAGAACTCTTACCTAAAACTAAACTACAACTCTAAACTAAAATTTCTTAACTATAGCTCTAACTAAAACTTTAAGCTAAAACCTAAACTAAAACTCTAAACTAAAACTCTTAACTAAAACTAAATTACGACTCTAAACTAAAACTCTTAGCTAAAACTAAACTAAACTATAACTCTAACAAAAACTCTAAGATATGACTCTAAGCTAAAACTCTAAAATCTAAATTAAAACTCTTAACTAAAACTAAACTACAACTCAAAACAAAAACTCTTAACTAAAATAAAGTACAACTCTTTACTAATATTAAACTAAACTAAAAGTTTAACGAAAAACTTTAAGCTAAAACTCTAGGCTAAAACTAAACTAATCTATAACTAAATAAAACTCTAAGCTAAGACTCTAAACTAAGACTCTAAACTCTTAACTAAAACTCTTAACTCTAAAAAAAATCTCTTAACTAAAACTAAACTAAACTATAACTTTAACTAAAACTCTAAGCTAAGACTCTAAACTAAAACTCTAAACTCTAAACTAAACTTTTAACTAAAACTAAACTACAACTCTAAACTAAAACTTTTAAATAAAACTAAAGTACAACTCTAAGCTAAAACTCTTAGATATGACTGTAAGCTAAAACTCTAAACTCTAAACTAAAACTCTTAACTAAAACTAAACTACAACTGTAAACTAAAACTTTTAAATAAAACTAAAGTACAACCCTAAACTAAAACTCTTAACTAATACTAAACAAAACTAAAAGTGTAACGAAAAACTTTAACTAAAACTCTTAGATATGACTGTAAGCTAAAACTCTAAACTCTAAACTAAAACTCTTAACTAAAACTAAACTACAACTCTAAACTAAAACCTTTAAATAAAACTAAAGTACAACTCTAAACTAAAACTCTTAACTAATACTAAACAAAACTAAAAGTGTAACGAAAAACTTTAAAACTCTAAACTAAAACTTTTAACTAAAACTAAACTACAACTCTAAACTAAAACTTTTAAATAAAACTAAAGTACAACTCTAAACTAAAACTCTTAGAAATGACTGTAAGCTAAAACTCTAAACTAAAACTCTTACCTAAAACTACAACGCTAAACTAAAACTGAACTATAACTCTAAACTAAATCTCTTAACTAAAACTAAACTAAACTTTAACTCTAACTAAAAATCTAAGCTAAGACTCTAAACTAAAACTCTAAAGTCTAAACTTTAACTCTTAACTAAAACAAAGCTACAACTCTAAACTAAAATTTCTAAACTATAGCTCTAACTATAAAACTCTTTACTAATACTAAACTAAGCTAAAAGTGTAACGAAAAACTTTAAGCTAAGGCTCTAGGATAAAACTAAACTAATCTATAACTAAATAAAACTCTAAGCTAAGACTCTAAACTAAAAATCTTAACTAAAACTCTAAACTCTAAACAAAAAATCTTAACTAAAACTAAACTAAACTATAACTCTAACTAAAACTGTAAGCTAGGACTCTAAACTAAAACTCTAAACTCTAAACTAAAACTCTTAACTACTATAACTCTGACTAAAACTGTAAGCTAATACCAAACTAAAACTCTA
>NC_142802.1:2461919-2588230 GCF_049724085.1 Artemia sp. Qi Xiang Cuo | reverse complement strand
TCACTTCGTTGAGAAAATTTAAAATTGAACTAGAACCTTTTATCTTCCGTGAAAATATTCACAAGTATGTTATTACTTTTTCTATCTTCCACCTAAAAATTTAGAATTGAACTTTAAATTTCTTTATGTCTTTGTGAAATAAAGAACTGAAGTGGAAGATTTTTGTTTTCTCTGGAGAAATTAGAATTGAATTGTGTTCTTTGATGAAATTCTGAAGAGAACTAGAACTATGAGGGACTAAGAATCCTAGCTCTGAAAAGTCCAAAAAGCAAACTACACCTCCCAAATCATAATTTTCTGAAAGCACACACCTATGAAATGCTAAGAAATCTAGCTCAGAAAAGTCAAAAAATAGCAACCCACACATCCCAAATCATAGGTTTCAGACACCACATACCTACGATAGACTAAGAAATCTGGTTATGAAAAGTCGGAAATAGCAAATTGCATACCTCAAATCATAAGTTTCAGACAACACACACCTATGACATACTAAGAAACCGTAGCTCAGAAAGTCTTGAAATAGCAAACTGTTCATCCAAGACCATAAGATTTAGAGAACAAACACCTATGAGGGACTAAGAATCCTAGCTCTGAAAAGTCTATAAAACAAACTAAAAATCCCAAATCATAATTTTCTGACAGCACGCACCTATGAAAGGCTAAGAAACCTAGCTCAGAAAAGTCAAAAATAGCAAATTAACCATCCCAAATCATAGGTTTCAGACAACACATATCTATTAAAGGCTAAGAAACCCAGCTCAGAAAATTCAAAAATAGCAACCCACCCATCCCAAACTATTTGTTTCAGACAACACAATTCAAAAAAAGACTCTGAAATCTATCTTAGAAATTTATGAAATTGTAATTTACATATCCCAAATCATAATTTTCAGAAAACATTCACCTACGAAATACTATGAAACCATTGCTCAGAAAAGCCTCAAATAGCAAATTAGACACCTCAAATCAAAAGTTTCAGAGAACGCAAATCTACTAAATACTATGAAACCATAGCTCAGAAAATCCTGAAATAACAAACTACTCATCACAAACTATTGGTTTCAGACAGCAAACATCAGTGAGGGACTATGAATCCTAGCTCTGAAAAGTCCAAAAAGCAAACGAAAACTCCCAAATCACAGGTTTCGGACAACGCACACCAACGAAAAACTAAGAACCGCATATCCCGAATCATAGGTTTTAGTCAACACACACCAGGTTTCAGACAACACACACCAACGAAAGACTAAGAAATTTATATCCCAAATCAAAAAGAAATTTATATCCCAAAGTTTCTGACAACACACACCTATGAAAGGCTAAGAAACCTAGCTCTGAATGGTCAAAAATAGCAAACTACTCATCCCAAACTATAGGTTTGAGACAACACACACCTATGAAGGTCTGAGAAATCTATCTCAAAAAAGACCAAAATAGCAATTTAAATATCCCAAATCGTAATTTTTTGACAACATTCACCTATGATATACTATGAAAGCCTATTTCATAAAAGTCTGAAATAGCAAACTACTCATACCAAAATAGAAGTTTCAGACAACAAACACCTATGAGAGACTAAGGATACTAGCTCTGAATAGTAGAAATAGCAAACGATACCTCCTAAATAATAATTTTCTGACAACAGACACCTATGTAAGGCTAAGAAATCCAGCTGAGAAAGGTCAAAATAGCAATCAACACTTCCCAAATCATAGGTCCCAGACAACAAATTCCTATGAAAAACCAATAAATCCAACATATAAATGTAAAAAATACCACCCAATACCCCCAGAATCATAGTTTACACAAAACAAACATCACCGAACGCGGGGTCTGGGGGTGGGCCGGGTAGGTTCTGGGGGGCCGGCTGGGACCCCGGGTGCCCGGTGTGGACGAGGAGGGTCCTTCGGAATGGGGGGTGGGGGATCGAAGCCATTTGTATCTGGGTTGGGCTATCGGAGCCCTTTGGGGCTGGGGTAGAGGACCTCACGACACTGTTCAAAAGAACTTGTTTACTATAGCGACCACACTCAAAACCTCTTCTAAAACTCTTTCTAAAATCATCTTTTAAAATGTCTCTAACTGTTTCGCCGAAATAATTCCATAACCTGTCTAAAACCGTTTCGCCCAAATAATCCCCTAAAAGTAATTTCTGTGTGTTCCTTTTGTTTTTGGCATCTCTGTGCTTTCACATTTCAAATTTCTAGGAAATCCTTTCCTACGTTAATCTCTTTATCTCATAAATGTTCCTAGCTAAACTATTAAGGTTTCGTTAGAATATCAATTTATCTCTCCGACTTAAAGCTCAGTGAAGCCTTATTTAAAAATAGAATTTCTATCTCTTTAGACTCCTGCATAATTCCAAGACAACAAGTGATGTCATTTATGATTCCGGACACTAAATATCAATGAAACCATATTTAAAAATAGAATATTAATTTTTCTCTCTGACCTAAAGAACGTTTATCCCTCAGACCTAAGATTAAAGAAGCCATAATGTTTCTTAATTCCCCCTTTCGTGAATCAATACATTCCCCTAGCGATTATGTAAATCAATTTCTCAGGTTAGGTTCGCCTAAAGATCAAAGAAGCCATGTTTGTTTCTTAATTCCCCCTTTCGTAAATACATAAATTCTCCCCCACCGATTATGTAAATCAATTTCTCAGGTTAGTTTCGCCTAAAGATATAAAACAGACATGAATTTTTGTTAACATCCATAAATGTGAGAAAGTTCCTGTTTTTTTCATTCTCACTGACAAAAACCCTTAAACATACATGAAATACTGTTGACATACTTAAATGTGAGAAAGTTCCCGTTTTCTCATTCTCACTGACAAACACCATAAATCATCCATAACCATCCATGAAAAACATCAAATAAATTGAACAACACACATAATCGTCCAAGAAAATATCCATAAATGTGAGAAAATTCCTGTTTTTCCAAGTGAGAAAATTCCTGTTTTTTTATTCTCAGTGACAAAACCATAAACCACCTGGTGGGCGTGGGAGTAGCACCCCCCTTACTACTGACGGAACCCACCTGGGCCCGGCGGCAGGCGTTATGAGTAATGCTTTAGGGGCATATATAGTTCTTATGGAAGGGATGCTCGTATAAACTTCGGGGAGGGCTCATTTGATTGGAAATTGAAATTTCTAATTCACTTTTTAAGAGTCAAAAGTGATTGGAGGGCAGCTAGCCTCCCGCCGCACTCCATTTATTTCTTTCCCAAAGGCACTTCATATAGAAGGGGTCGTCGTATAAACTTCAAAGGGGGCTCATTCGATTGGAAATCGAGAGTTCTAGCGCCCTTTTGAAGATTCAAAAGTGATCAGAGGTCAACTGGCCCCCAAGCCCTTTTTCCCCAAATACATCTGATAAAAATTTGGGGCAGCCATTTTGCTAAAAATAGTTCAAACATCATATAACGAAAAATCCTTTACGTATTGTCATTTCGTTAAAAATTAGTTCAAAGGTCAGATAAGAAAAACTCCTGTGTCGACACAACCCCCTCCCCCAAGGATTGGGGAAGGAGCTGTTAGTATTGCTCTGGGGGCATATACCGTATGGTTCCTATGGAAGGTATGCTCGTATAAACTTAAGAGAGGGGTTATTTGAATAGAAATTAAAAGTTGTGGTTTATTTTCTCAGAGTGAAAAAAGGTCGGAGGGCAACTAGCCCCTCCCGCCCTTCACGTCTTTGGGTGTATCGGATGGATAAACCCATCCGATAAAAATTTCAGATGACCATTTTGCTAAAAATAGTTAAACCATCAGATATTAAAACTCCAGGGTCGACACAACCCTCGCAGGGACAGGCGTTATAAGCTATACTCTGGGGATATATATGGTTCTTATAAAAGGGATACTCGTATAAACTTCAGAGAGGGCTCATTTGGTTGAAGATATAAAGTTCTAGGTCACTTTTAAAGAGTCGAAAGAGACCGAAGCTTAATCTAGTCACCCCCGCCCCTTTTCCCCAAACCCATCTGATAAAAATTTTGAGATAGCAATTTTGTTAAAAATATTTCAAACATAAGATAATAAAAACTCCGAGGTTGACACAAACCCATTTTTTTTTACTTTGATATTGTTACTTTGATATCTGTTTTGATACTTTGATGAATATTTGATTTTTTTTTAAGTTTGATTTTGAAATAAGGAATTTCTTAAAAACTTGAAATTTTTTGCAATCAAAAACGAACAAAAACTAATTAAAAAGACTTTCTGAAAAATAAGTTTTTCAAAGAAAAGTAAAGGCCATTTTAAACTTAAGCTCAGGAGATACAAATACCTTTTAAAATTCAAACTCAAAACAGCCAGAAATTACTATTAAAGAATAAATGAAACCCAAAACGAATAGAAATTAAATAAACAATCATAGCAAAAACATACAACAATTAATAATATAAATGAATAAATAGATCTTAAAGCGAGTAATGCTTAGATTGAATATGAAAATCAAGCTTAAAACGAAAAAAAATATTTTCCGATTGAAGTATAAATTAAAGTTAAAACGAACAGAAATTAAATAAACAATCAATGCAAACAAACATACAATGTATGTGATATGTGGATGTATGTGATACAGTTTGTTTGTTTTATAAGCCCCCTCCTTTTCCAACACATCTGTTCTGCGATTTGCTTGATCAGCTTTCTTGTGTGGGGTCTTTCTCTAAAAAATGCATTCGTGTTTTGGGAGATTTTAATTGTAATATGTTAAATATTGGATCAAATGATGAATGTGACCATCTCTTTGATGTGCTTTCTTCTTCTGATCTACTTCCTTCAATTTTTTTTCCTTCTCGTGTTCACCCTACTAGAAATTAGGCCAATTTAATAGATAATTAAATTAAAAAATACAAGTTTTTTAAACTGAAAGTAAGGAGCGACATTAAAACTTAAAACGAACAGAAATTATTCCGTATATGAAAGGGGCTGTCCCCTCCTCAACGCCTCGCTCTTTACGCTAAAGTTTTTTTATTGTTATAAAAAATATAGTTGTGAGACAGAGTCGAACTTTAGGGTAAAGAGCGAGGCGTTGAGGAGGGGACAGCCCCTTTCATATACGGAATAATTTCTGTTCGTTTTAAGTTTTAATGTCGCTCCTTACTTTCAGTTTAAAAAATTAGTTTTTTCTTATTTAATTTCTGATTGTTTTTTAGTTAATACAGCTTTGATTTTGGCTCACCGTCATTGAATAAGTAAACAAAATTTGCATAAAAATTTTACTTTTCTTTTGCTAAATGGCTGTCTCTAAATTTGGTTCTGACGTAATTTTAAAATTAACTTAAGTAACGAACTTCTATATTCGTATGTTTTTCTTCTGGCAAAAAATACAAAGTTGCAGATTTTTGCAGATATGAGCTTGAAACCTATGTAAAAGGGTTTTTTGATACGCTGAATCTGACGGTGTAATTTTCATTAAAATTCTTTCACTTGTAGGGGATGTTTTCCCCCTCTTTAAAAAATCAGGTAAATTTTCTCAGGCTCGTAGCCTTTGATGAGTAATACTAAACTTAATAAAATTTATATATTTAGAATCAGCATTATAAGCCCATTCTTTTGATACACTTATTGACATCAAAATTCCGTTTTTCTTATTTAATTTCTGATTGTTTTTTAGTTAATACAGCTTTGATTTTGGCTCACCGTCATTGAATAAGTAAACAAAATTTGCATAAAAATTTTACTTTTCTTTTGCTAAATGGCTGTCTCTAAATTTGGTTCTGACGTAATTTTAAAATTAACTTCCGTAACGAACTTCTATATTCGTATGTTTTTCTTCTGGCAAAAAATACAAAGTTGCAGATTTTTACAGATATGAACTTGAAATCTATATGCTAGGTTTTTTTGATACGCTGAATCTGACGGTGTGATTTTCATTAAAATTCTTTCACTTTTAGGGCACGGTTCCTCTCTCTTTAAATAACCAGTTATATTTTCTCAGGCTCATAGCCTTTGATGAGTCATACTAAACTTAATAAAATTTATATATTTAGAATCAGCATTATAAGCCCATTCTTTTGATACACTTATTGACATCAAAATTCCGCTTTTAAAAGTTTTGATTACTATTGAGTCGTATCGCTTGTTTTTTTTTATTACGTGTATGTTATTACGTATAAGAGGGGGTTCTCCGCTTATTCAATACCACGCTCTTTACGTTAAAAGTTAAAAAAAAATTTAATTCACAAACCCCTGAATCACAAAGGCCGTTTAAATAGAATAGATAGCTCTTTTGAAAGCACTAAAAAAAAACTTTACCGTAAAGAGAAAGGTATTGACTTGGGGGAGAACCCCCTCATATACGTAATAATTTCTGTTCGTTTTAAGTTCTAGTCTTGCTTCTTACTTTCAGTTGAAAAAACTTGTTTTTTTTTAATTTAATTTCTAATCGTTTTTAAATAATGCTTGGAAATCCGGCGCCCCCTTCATAGAAATTTCCCTTACCCCAAAGAAAAATCCTCCACGGAAAGATTCTCCCGAGTAGCCCGCTCCTCTAGCCCCCCCCCCCCCACCAGAAAAAAATTCTTCCGGAAAATGTCTGTATACTTCCCAAAAACCAAAACAAAATGTAAGCAATGGGCAAAGTTCATAACTTGCAGCCCGTACCCAGGGAACTGTGGGGGATTAATTCATCCTAAAAGACATATTTATTAGATTTTCGACTACGCTGAACAAAATAGCTATCTCAAAATTTTAATTGGGTGACTTTGAGAAACAAATGAGCGTGGGAGGGGGCCTTGTTGCCCTCCATTTTTTTGGTCACTTAAAAAGGGCACTAGAACTTTTAATTTCCGTTCCAATGTGCCCTCCTACGATATTCTATTACCATTGGGTCAGTACGATTACCCTGAGGAAAAGAAAAAAAAAATTAACACGCATCCGTGATTTTTCTTCTGGCAAAAAATGGAAAATTCCACATTTTTGAAGATAGGAGCTTAAAACCTCTACTGTAGGGTTCTCTGATACGCTGAATATGATGGTGTGATTTTCATTAAGGTTCTATAGCTTTTAGGGGGTCTTTTCTCCCTTTTTTAGAAAATCAGCCAAATTTTCTCAGGCGCTTAACTTTTGATGGGTAAGATTAAACTTGATGAAACTTATATTTTTAAAATCAGGATAAAATCTGATTCTTTTGATGTATCTATTGGTATCAAAATTCCGTTTTTTATAGTTTCGGCTACCATTGAGCCGGGTCGCTCCTTACTTACAGTTCGTTACCACGAACTGTTTGATATTTTCATTTCTCATTCTCCTAATTTGAAGTTTACTTCTGGTCTTGTTTTCACTGATCTTTCTGATCACTTCCCTATTTTTGTATCACTTTTTGTGCCTCAAACTGAGATTGCTGTTGATGAGCGGGGTGAGTCTTCTTTTAGAACTTCCACAGATAATGAAATTTGTAATTTAATACATAGTCTTCAGAGTAATGATTGGTCTAGTGTTCTTGACGCTAATGATGTCGATTCTGCAACGAATTTATTTTTGTGTCGTATGGGAGCTCTGTTGGATAAGCATATTCCTCTTAGAAAGAGGCCAAGGAATTCCACACCCAAATGTCCATGGATGTCTAAAGGTCTGATCAATGCTAGACATATGAAGGCGTTTTTTTTCTAGGCTGCATGTAAAAGTAAGACACAGGATGATCTTTTGAAGTATAAACTTTATTAAAATGTGCTTACTTCTTCAGTACGTGCAGCCAAAAAGCTCTATTTTTTGCGTCGAATTGATGAGTGTAAGGGGAATTTGGGAAAGATTTGGACTGTAGTTAATGAAGCTCTTTCCCGCAAGAAACTCAAACATCCCTCCCCCCCCTTGTCGTTATATGAAAACTAATGGATCTTTTGTGGATAAAAATTCTTCAGCAAGCGCCTTCAATTTGTATTTCACCACACTTCCTTCAGTTCCTATTCCACCCCATAGCAGAGTAAGTACTTTTTCCTTAGCAGAAAAGTCATTTTTCTTTTTCCCAGGCAGTGATACCGAAATTCCAAATATTATTTTTCAGCTTTCAAGTAGCCGTTCAGTCGATGGTTTTGGTTTGAGCTATAATGTTCTTAAAAAAATCGGTCAGTTTGTTTTTATCCCCATCTCACACATACCTAACCTCTATCTTTCTTCTGGTGTTTTTCCTCATTTATTTAAAGTTGCTAATGTTGTACCTTTGTATAAAAAAGGTGATTCATCACTAATTTCAAATTATAGACCTATTTCTCTTCTTCCTGTAATCTCTAAGGTTGTTGAAAAAGTAGTGTATAGTAGACTCTCTTCATTTGTATTTAGTACTAATACGACTGCTGGAAATTCTCTCATAACTAACCATCAGTATGGCTTTCGTTCCAGTTTTTCTACCTTGCATGCACTTTCAGATGCAACAGAGTTTGTGCGTGTTAATCTTGACAAGGGCTTTTGTGTTTTGGGTCTATTTCTTAACTTTTAAAAGGCATTTGATATGGTCGTTCACTCTGTTCTTTTGTCTAAATTATCTTCATTTGGAGTGCATGGAGTCCTACTTGAATGGTTTAGGTCTTACCTCTCATGGAGATCTCAGTATGTTTCGGTTAATGGTACTTCTTTCTCTTCCTTGTCTATTTTGAAAGGTGTCCCACAGGGCTCTGTGCTTGGACCACTTTTTTTTAATTTATATTAATGATCTTATTGATGGTCTTCAACCCCTTGTGCACCCTATTCTTTTTGCTGACGACAGTAACTTTTTCATTGCTGCAGTGGACCTGCCATCTGCCACTCCCCTAGCTCAAGGTCTTCTTGATAAAGTAAAAGATTGGTGCTGGTCAAATGGTATGACTCTCTACAGCCAAAAAAGTGCCATTGTACACTTTAGGACCCCTTATCGCATTTGATACGTAAGGGAGCCAACCGTCCTGACTTATGGCAATGATATTGTACCGCAGGCTGCTATAGCGAAATTTCTTGGTGTGTATCTTGACTGTTTTTTTTCGTTTAAACCCCATATAACTCATACCCGTTCCCTTGTCCTCCGCCAATCTTCAACGTTATACATGGTTAACTCATTTATTCCCCCAGATATTATGCTTTCTTTTTTTTATGCTTTTATTTTTCCTTGTCTTTCTTATTGTTGTTCTGTCTGGGGTAGTACTAATAAATTTCTTCTCTGCTCACTTCAAAGAGCCCAAAATAGGGCAACCTCGTTTTTTCTTCAACCTCGTTTTTACCCTTCCTCTGATCTTTATAATGATACCGGAAAAGCTCCACTGGATCGTATTGTGGGTAAAAGTTACCTTTATTTAGCGCATTCTGCTTTTCTAGGTAAACTTCCACCGTCTCTGCAGCAGTTTTTCTTTCTGTCAGGCTTAGGTAGGTACTCTTTTTTTTACGTAGCTCTTATCGCAGATTCATTTTACCTAGACGATCATCAACAGCAGGTCAGAGGTCTCCTGTTTATCAATCAATTCTACTTTGGAACTCCATCCCTCCTGATCCCTCCTCTATCTCTCCTCTATCTCTTTCTGCAAAGGCAGTTTCTCACCGGGTCTTTCCAGTATAGTAATTTTTTTCACTTTTTTTCTTTTTTTGAATTCCATCCTAATTTATATGTCTCTCTTTCTTCATTTAATATATTTTTCTGGTCCTTTTTTTTTATTCAATCCTAATTTTTAATCTCTTTTCTTCGTTTAAATATTTTTTTCAGTTATATGTTATGTTTCCTTCTAAATCCCCTATTTAATAATTGTCTCTTGATCCATTTTTTTTTGTATATTTATGTTTTTTTATGTGCTTTATTTAAGTGTCTTTTTTCTTTCTTTTTTTGCCCTCTACAAGCTGAGCTTCTTGGGCGTGTAAAAACCTTACGTTTGTAATTGTTTTTTTTTAGTATTAATAAATTGATTGATTGATTGATTGACAGTAAAGCGCCAAAGACGCAGTAAAGCGCCAAAGACGCATATATATATAATTAGCATAATAATTTTTTACAATTATCATAATTAATTGAATCATTCTAACTTAGCAATTAACAAAGAAAAAAAAAATGCACCTGAAAAAATCAGTACTTTCATCAGCCTTGTGCAAAAATTTAACTGCAGCCTCAAACAACTTGATTTTGCAACTTTGACAAAATGAACCTGCTGAGATTTTGATAATAATGTATTGAATATCTTTAAATTTGAATTTTGGTAAAAGCCAGTCTCCATTTGGCAGATTATGAAAATCTGTACTGCCAATCTGCAAATTTTATTTCAATGGAGACTTCTTTTGTGGAGACTTCCAAAATTCTTTTAACACTACTAATCATTTGAAGAAAACCTGGTAATGGTGCAGACTAGAGACCCCTGCAGTCAAAGGTGCAGAGGTACTGTTCAAATTAACCAGGACTTGCAGTAAGAAATTAATTGTTTATATCCTGCTTCTACTGGTCAGCCCTCTGCACCTTTAGAGCCCTGTTAGAGCCCAATAGACCGAATAATGTATAGTAAGAAATAAGATGTTTTTATCAGGAGTCCCTTTTATTCACCTTTACTGAAAACTTGGTTAGCCTCCCTACCTCTGCTTCTTGATCATTGAACTGCCATCAATAGCGCCCACTAATGACACCAAAAATTGTAAAAAAGTTTGGGATACCAGGTGATCTGTCACCTTTTACTATTCATTTCAAATATTCTGTTGTTTCCATAGGATCATGACTTTCTTGTCAATAAAGGATATTTTCATTTACAGGATGATTATTTTAAGGTGATTGAAAGCCAGTTGATACTCATTGATAGCCCCCGGCCTGCTGTACTATATACCTGTAAAGTTGCCATATGAAACTAGGTTATATTACTTTGCTTAAAAAAATTAACTTCAAAAAAGACAGAATGGAACAGCTACTGTATGTAAAAAGCTACGAAAAATTTTAGTCTCTTTTGTTCCTTAGAGGTTCTTTTTTTATAGATGTTCCTACAGTACCAAGGGGATAAAGGCCTGTTTTGTTGTATATAGCTATTTTTATAAGGAGACAGCCTTGCTTGTTTAGCCTGCCTGCCTGCCAAGTGAAAGGCCGAGATACTATGCAATGTTAACATAGCCTAGTTTATTTGTCATTGGAAATAAACTTAGCTTAATTTAACAGGGTGGCCCATAATCATAAGTCACAATAAATAGAAAAAACGGTTATGTTTGTATCGGAAATAATTCATAACATTATCTGCACTATTACCATTATGTTGGAAACACATTTTAATATGTTTCTCCCACTCTTAAATAAATAAATAAATGAGCAAACCGATGATCTGCTGCAAAAACATAAGCATATGTTCTATTTATGGTTACTTTTTTCATTCCTACTCAAATTTTACTCAAAGGACAGTAAAAGGAGTATGATTTGCTATGGAGCAAGGGGGATTGCTCTTCTAGGATATGGTGGTCAAAATAAACAAAATATAAAATTTATATGGCTGTATTAGCGTATTCAGTTGTAGTAGGGTCACACTACTAATCACACAAACGTTAACAGTGCATGAAATATATGTTTTATTTAGTTTCCAAGATTGTATCCCTGACGTCTGATATTTTTCAGATTAGTATGTGAGATAGCGTTAGTGAAGATTTCAACTCTAGTGTTTTACCCTCTTCAAATTATATAACTCCTCCAAAGAAAAAACAGAAGAAACGTGAACCTACACAAAATTCTACCACTCAGATTCAATACTCCCAAAAGTTTGTTAACTCATGGATGAGTGACCCGCAATTGAAGGGATGGTTAAAAAAAAAGAACTCATATCTTGGATATTGTGGAGCATACAGTACTGATCTCAAACAAGGAAAAAACGGAAAATCAGAGCTTATAAAGCACTCCAACGCAAAGAATCATATGTGAAACATTGAAGCACAAGGGTCCACTTCAAATACTCTTGATCACTTTTTGCAAGGGGGATTCACTGACCAGACAAAGCTTCTTGAGGCTAGAATCTGCACTTTTCTAGTTGAAAATGACTTGGCTATTTCTATGGTCGAGTCTTTTGTAGCCTTTTTAAAAAAAATTGCTTTCAACGCAAGTAGTAGAGAATGTGCAACTCAAGAAACAGAAAGCTACCAATGTTATACGAACAGGACAAAGTGGTTTTTATGAAGATCGTTTGATTGAAATCTTGCGGAATCGCTGCTTCTCGATATACATGCAAGAAACTGCCAAAATCCAAGGAAGACATCTGTCGCTCCATATATAGTCTCTTCAGTCATAGTCACAAGAGGCAACATGCTTTCCTTGAATTTCAAAAGTTCTACCAAGTCAACATGCATAAAATTCTGCAGGCAGGGCAGACTCGATGGCTTTCAGTCAAAGCTGCTGTGGCCAGAAATTTGGAACACTTGGATGCTCTTTGTACCTACTAACGACTTATGCTATTTGTGGACCAAACAAAGTCGAATGAGCTTATATCCACAAATCTGAACCCTGTTTTGAAGTGCAGGTTTAAATTTGTTGCCTTTGCATTGTGATTACTTACTGAATCCAATGTATCTTTTCAAGCTGACAAACTACTGTTTTATCACCTTAAACTAGAGACTGAATATCTTTTCAATGAATTGTCTATGAGCTTCATGAAGAAGGACTCTGTGAAGTCAACAAATGCATTCCAAATTAATATGAATGACCCAGTGTTTACCTTCCCCTCGAAAATATTTATTTGGGTCCAAATGGGCAGGACTCTCTCTTGACACTAAAATCAGATCCTGATATACCTCATGATGCAGTCGAAAAGATCCTTTAGATCTGCAAAGTGTTTTTACATAGAATCTGTATAGCAGATCCAAAATCGATTTCGTTTCGATGGTGATATTTACAAATATACAGAAATGGTTGACCCTGTATCAGCTCAGTCAGTACGATTTGGTTTTCTCCAACCATTAGTTCGAAAGTATGGAAAAGTATCATGGGATGGAAACAAAATCGAACAAGAGTGGAGGAAGCAAAGTCTCACCAATGTTGAAAATATTGAAAATATGTGCGGTTACCTACTGGCGTTTGATTTTTTCGAAGAAAAATTCCGCCGGGATCGAGGTATACGCAAATCTAAAATTAGCAGTAATATTTGTGTTTACTCTTCCTTTCTCCAACGTTGTCGTCGAAAGGTTTTTTAGTGCAGTAAAAATCATAAAGACAGACAGACAGAACTTTCTTAAAACGGAAACGTTACGTGGAATTCTGAAAACAAAATACGGTATTAAGCGGGCCCACGAAAGTGCAACATGTATTCGTGGAGACTAGCAGCTACTGCTGCACATGAAAAGAGTCAAGGTTTCAGCTACCATCGGGAAAAAGAATGAAGGTGTTGAATCTGATTCTGACTAGAAATAGATTTTTCTTTATTTATTTCTTTAATCAATATAACTGGATTCTGAGGCAACTAATGGATTGTTCACATTGGTGTAATAACCAGTGTGACCTTAAAGCCCAAATTACCAAAAATAACCATATAAAATAAATATTGGTTTGTTTTGACCACCATATCCACGTGCTGACTCAACAAATTAAGCACTTTAATTGGTCATCTGTAACAGAAAATAGAATTAAAATATATTTCTCTTACTCGTCTTACTACACCCTATACGCCTTTTGACGCCTTGTTGCACCTTGCTACACGAATGTGAACAATTCCTAAGTATTGTTTTATTTTTTACCTTTTCTGTATTACTCAAAGTATATGTCAAGCAATTTTCTATCCTTTAAGTTCATATTTTGACAGATCTGTTGACTGATATCTTTTTCTTTTTTTGAAAAATTTTTATTAACATAAACACAAGTCAATATGAAAACAAGTCAAAGCAAAAATAATGCTTGAAAAAGCGACCATTTGGATATCATTCATGCGAATCCATCCAATGGGGGTGTTGCAAAAGTAGTAATAAAGAAGAAAAAAATAATGGCAAAGAAAAATAAATAAATAACATGTCTTCATATGGTCCGGAATCTTGCACCGGAATCTATCAATTAAAACCGAACTTAACTAGTCTATAATTAAGAAGCATTGTTTTGAACGTCAAAGGAACATATTTTGGTACAAGTAAATGGTTCTAAGTTGCAAAATAAGTCGTCTTGAATAAATGCTATTAAAAGTCGGCATAACGAGGCTTTACTAGTGATTTGGAAAGAAGTCAGAAAATGGGGGAACCTTTAGGGATTTCGGTATTGAAAATGGGGGATTTCTAGGGATTTTCCACCAGCCTCTTAGGAATTTAAAAAAATATGAAGTGGAAACACTGGCAATCATATTCATTATATTTATCAATCAAAACCGGCAATTTGACTGTGGAATAGCCTATAGCATATTTTTATAAAGGTATGATTTTGTTGGGTATAATAAAATGATTGTTCGAGTAAGTAGAGCTTCCCTTGAAAAGAAATTTAGTAAAAGTTAGTTCAAGGATGCTTGAACATCTTGTTTCTGTGCAATTTTGCTGATTCAGATTCATTAAAAATAATTTTTTTTACTGTCAATATTCACCAAATCATATCATTGAGTTTCAAATAAAGTAAATATACCATTCCATGCCTTTTTTTTATGCTGATTACAATTATAACAATCATTTCTATTGGAAATAAATTTTAGCCCCCCCTATAGGCTAGGCTATATGCCAATTCAGGGTAGCCTATATATTTCTATAGGGTAGGCTAGCCTAGTAAAATTCTAGATGGGCCAGATACTTTTTGCTATCTTGGAAAGGGGATAGGTTAGGAAAATGAAACTTCCAGGAATGGATCTACAGACTGAAGTAGCCTATGCCATGGGAAAGTATTTTGAAGAACCTACCTTCATTTCTTTTCCCTCATGGGATCCTGACCTTTAACAGTCTTTGTTTATAAAGGTAAAATTTGGATATCCACTCTTTGACTAGGCTATTGGAAAAAATTAGGGTAAAGTTCTACGAAATCATATTATTGAGTTAGGAATAAAGTGAATACACCATTTGATGCCTTTTTGTATGCTGATTATGAATATAATAAGGGGAAGGTGCCCAATGGATATTCTTTAAAAAATTACATTCTATAGAATGTAAAAATAATATCCAACTACACTTAGTATCAAGATAAAATATCATGCTAGACAGATAATAACATTTTAAGACTCTTACACCTTTACCTACCTAGCTGAATATTTGACAGTCTATGCAATATACAGAATATCTACCTAGTTGGATAATAACATAGCTTAGTGTTTTGGATATATATATCCAAATAGGCAGATAAGAAGATTCTCTAAGCAGTTTTGGGTTAATATCCAACTAGCCAGACAAATTGTTTCTCTTAGGAACAGCAAGAATATCCACCTAGTTGGATAATAATGTAGCTTAGTGTTTCTGATATATATATATCCAACTAGGCAGATAAGAAGATTTTCTAAGCAGTTTAGGGCTAATATCCAATTAGCCAGATAATTCATTTCTCTTAGGCACAGCATGAACATGTAATTAGGTGGATAATACCAAGTCTTGACACTTCTGATATAGCCTATATCCAACTGGGAGGATAAGTAAATTCCATTACACAGTTTTCAGATAATATCCAACTAGCCAGATAAATTGTTTCTCTTAGGCACAGCAAAAATATCTAACTAGGTGGATAATAATGTAGCTTAGTGTTTCTGATATATATCCAACTAGGCAAATAAGAAGATTCTCTAAGCAGTTTTGGGTTAACATCCAACTAGCCAGATAAATTGTTTCTCTTAGGCAGAGAGAATATCTACCTAGTTCAATAATAATGTTGCTTAGTGTTTCTGATATATATCCAACTGGGCAGATAAGAAGATTCTCTAAGCAGTTTGGGGTTAATATCCAAATAGCCAAATAATTCATTTATCTTAGTCATAGCATGAACATCTAACTATGTGGATAATGCCAAGTCTTAAAACTCCTAATATATCCAACAAGAAGGATAAGTAAATTTCATTATACAGTTTTGGGATAATATTGAACTAGCAAGATAAATTGTTTCTCTTAGGCACTGCAAGAATATCTAACTAGGTGGATAATAATGTAGCTTACTGTTTCTGATATATATCCAACTAGGCAGATAAGAAGATTCTCTAAGCTGTTTGGGGTTAATATCCAACTAGCCAGATAAATTGTTTCTCTTAGGCTGAGAGAATATCTACCTAGTTGGATAATAATGTTGCTTAGAGTTTATGATATATATCCATCTAGGCAGATAAGAAGATTCTCTAAGCAGTTTGGGGTTAATATCCAACTAGCCAGATAATTCATTTCTCTTAGGCACAGCATGAACATCTAACTAGGTGGATAATACCAAGTCTTAACACTCGCTGTTATATATCCAACTAGGAGGATAAGTAAATTCCATTAGGCTATGCAGTTTTGGGATAATATCCAACTAGCCAGATAAATTGTTTCTCTTAGGCACAGCAAGAATATCTAACTAAGTGGATAATGCTGAGTCTTAGATCTTCTAATATAAATTTAACTAGGCAGGAAGTTACTTAACTAGCCTACCTAGTTTGATTAATATCAGAAGGGCTAGGATAAAGTATTATCCCCCAAGTTAGATGTTCATTCTATGTCTAAGAGAAAAAATTATCTAACTAGTTGGATATCATCACTAATTTGCATGAAGAATTAACTTATCTGTCTAGTTAGATATATATCAGAAGCATTAAGTTAAAGTATGATACACCTAATTGGAGATGCTAAGTTGGCTCTTATGCTCTATTGTATTTGACTAGTAAGATAAAACTGTTTTTCTTTTAAATTTTAATTATTTTCCAAGTTGGATAATTTCTTACTTGCTTAAAAGGATTTTTCAGATAGCAAACTAGTTGGATAATTTTGGCAATAACTAAGTATGGTTGGAAATTATTTTTACATTCTATAGAATAGAAATTTTTAGATAATATCCATTGGGTATACTCCCGAAATGAATTTCAGCCCCCCCCCCTATATATGCCAATTCAGGGTATATATGTCTACATTAGGGGGGGGAAGTGGGGGTAAAGTTTGAACTTACCTCCCATTTACATCAGAAACAAAATTTGCCCCCCCCTTAATGTAGAAATATATACCCTGAATTGGCATATGTAGGGGGGGGGCTGAAATTCATTTCCAATAGAAATGATTATTATATTCATAATCAGCATAAAAAAAGGCATCAAATGGTGTATTCACTTTATTCCTAACTCAATAATATGATTTGGTAGAACTTTACCAAAATTAGTTTATAAGCTTATATAGAATGGTACTATCCAATCTCCTTATAATATAAAACATTTTAGTCATCTAGTTGGAAAATTTGGCCCATCTGTATAGGAAAAATCAAAATTTACCAACTAGTTGACAATAAATGTTACCCCAGCAAAACTTTCATTTTCCAACTAGTTGACTAATAACTTCTCCCCAGCAAAACTTAATTTTGCCAACTAGCTGAAAAAAACATTGCCCCAGAAAACAATTTATTTTCCAACTAGTTAACTAATAATATTTAGAATTTATTCTGAATAGCATAAAATATGTTAATAATATAAGTTTTTTCAAATTTAATTATCACTATTGTTACTGTTGTGTTACAATTTCCATCTCTCTCCCTGTCTCCCTCTTAATGGGAGATATATTTTGAGTTATATATTGGGCTTTGAAGCCAGGGATTTTTTGTTTTAATTCCCAGGATAATTAGTCTTATACCTGGTCCTAAAAGTGAGATTCAATTTGTCAAAGCTTGGAGGGTTATTCCTCCTGTCTGTTTAAGGAAAACAGATGCATATTTGAAGTTTTGTTCATTTCTATCTTACATTTAATGGACATAAAGTGTGTATGTTCCTTCATTTATCAGTCTTTGTTTCTTTTCTGGAGGAATATTTTTGTCTCATTTTTAGAATTTGTAATTAATTTTTCCAACTAGTTGACTAATAACTTCTCCCCAGCAAAACTTAATTTTTCCAACTAGTAGACTAATAAGTTTTCCCCAGTAAAACTTAATTTTTCCAACTAGTTGACTAATAACTTCTCCTCAGCAAAACTTAATTTTGCCAACTAGCTGGAAAGAAACATTGCCCCAGAAAACAATTCATTTTCCAACTAGTTGACCAGTAACTTCTCCCCAGTAAAACTTTATTTTTCTAACTAGCTGGAAACAAACATTGCCCCAGAAAACAATTTATTTTCCAACTAGTTGACTAGCAACTTTTCCCCAACAATACTTTCTTTATCCAACTAGCTGGAAACAAACTTACCCTATAAACACTTTTGTTAGCCATCTATTTGGCTAGTAACTCTTCCTCAGAATAATGTCTTAGCTATTGACATGACATAAAAAGAAAACAAAAAACTTACTATTCCCGGTCCAACAAAAATTGGCAGGATGTGCTTTTAACAAATGCACTACAGCTAAGGTAAATCAAACAAACTGAATTCAGGAGTAAACAGTCTTGAAGCCACAGACCTAAGTCTTTTCCTTCTATAAGTGATTTTATATATATATATATATATATATATATACTATTTACTCATGAATTCAGTTTGTTTGATTTACCTTAGCTGAGGTGCATTTGTTAAAAGCACATACTGCCAATTTTTGTTAGACCGGGAATAGTAAGTTTTTTGTTTTCTCTTTATGTCATGTCATTAGCTAAGAAATTATTCTGAGGAAGAGTTACTAGCCAAATAGATGGCTAACAAAAGTGTTTATAGGGTAAGTTTGTTTCCAGCTAGTTGGATAAAGAAAGTATTGTTGGGGAAAAGTTGCTAGTCAACTAGTTGGAAAATAAATTGTTTTCTGGGGCAATGTTTGTTTCCAGCTAGTTGGCAAAATTAAGTGTTGCTGGGGAGAAGTTATTAGTCAACTAGTTAGAAAAATACAATTTTGCTGGGGAGAAGTGACTAGTCAACTAGTTGGAAAATGAAGTGTTTTCTGGGGCAATGTTTCTTTCCAGCTAGTTGGCAAAATTAAGTTTTGCTTGGGAGAAGTTATTAGTCAACTAGTTGGCAAATTTAAGTGTTGCTGCAGAGAAGTTATTTGTCAAACAGTTAGAAAAACTAAGTTTTGCTGGGGAGAAGTTATTAGTCAACAAGTAGGAACAACTATTTTAACATTCTTAAAATGAGACAAAAATATTCCTCCAGAAAAGAAGCAGACAGATAAATGAAGGAACATACACAATTTATGTCCATTAAATGCAAGATAGAAATGAACAATACTTCAAATATGCATCCGTTTTCTTTAAACAGACAGGAGGAATAACCCTCCAGGCTTTGACAAATTCAATCTCACTTTTGGGACCAGGTATAAGACTAATTATCCTGAGAATTAAAACAAGAAATCCCTGGCTTCAAAGCCCAATATAAAACTCAAAATATATCTTCCATTAAGAGGGAGACAGGGAGAGACAGAAGTTGTAGCATAATAGTAACAATGGGGACATCCACCACATGACTAATATGACTAATATGGGAGTAAATGTCATTTGTGATGCAAATGGATGTTATATTTAGATTGAGGATACAATTCTAGGTATATATTTGCACATTAGGGGGGTGGGGGTATATATACCATGAATATTTAAGTTCTAGAAAATTCATGAATTTCTTAGAAAAACACAGAAAGAAATGAAGATAAAGGCTCTCCCCCTGCAAAATGTGTCAACTAGGATTATTTTGCATATTATGGAGTAGAAATTGTTTTCTTAATATGTTCCCTCATGTCCAGCTGGACTCCTAGGCTTAAAATACTGGTTGGTCAGTTGGCTAATTCAAAGATTTGTATATATATACTCTATCAAATTAACCATATGGTGGTATCCTGTAACAATAGTGATAATTAACTTTGAAAAAAACTATATTATTAACATATTTTATGCTATTCAGAATAAATTCTATTATTATAAGTTTATAATTCTATAATTCTATTATATAATAAATAAAACTATTATTAGTCAACTAGTTGGAAAATGAATTGTTTTCTGGGGCAATGTTTCTTTCTAGCTAGTTGACAAAATTAAGTTTTGCTGGGGAGAAGTTATTAGTCAACTAGTTGGAAAAGGGAAGTTTTGTTGGGGCAACATTTATTGTCAACTAGTTGGCAAATTTGAGTGTTGCTGGGGAGAAGTCATTAGTCAACTGGTTGGAAAAATTAATTTTTGCTGGGGAAAAGTTATTAGTCACCTAGTTGACAAATTTAGATTTTTCCTATACAGATATGCCAAATTTTCCAACTAGATGACTAAAATGTTTTTAATTATAAAGAGATTGGATAGTACCATTCTATATAAGCTTATAAACTAATTTTTTTCAATAGTCAATGGGTAAAATTGTACTTTAGCTACTTTTGGCTATCTTGGAAAGGGGTTTGGTTAGGAAATTGAAACTTTCAGGGATGGGTCTACAGGCTAAAGTATGGGCAAAATTCTACTTTAGCTATTGTGTATCAATGAATAGGCTACTTTAGCCTGTAGATCCATCCCTGGAAGTTTATGTTTTCCTATTCTGACCCCTCTCCAAGATTGCCAAAAGAAGCTAAAGTATAATTTTACAGCTACTTTTGGCTATCTTGGAAAGGGGTTAGGTTAGGAAAATTAAACTCTCAGGGATGGGTCTATGGGATAAAGTATGTCCTGGGGAGGTATTTTGAAGTACCTATCTCCACTCATTCTCCCTCCAGAGGGCTCTGAATTTTGCCTACATGACAAAATTTCATGACCTATTGAAATTTTGATAGAACAATATTTTACCTTAGTTTTCAGTTACCAGTTTCTTTTTCTCTGGCTTTAGTTCTGAAAATGCAATCCCTGTTATTTGAGTAGAATTTTAAGCCACATCAATGTTTTTTTTTTTGTTTTTTTTTAATCTAGGAAATAATAATAATATAATACAAAACAAGTAGGCCACAGGACCTCTACAAAAATATTTTAAATTAAAAAAAATTGTAGGCACTTTCACTGTAGTATTTGTCCAGTTCCTGCTTGAACAAGTTTAATGAGTTGGGATTGATGACTTCAGAAGGGAGCTTGTTCCAGTGTTGTGTTACTTGGTTCTTGAATGCCCAACAGCCAATGTCCTTTTGGAACCTCTCCTCTTGAAGCTTGAGGTTGTGACCACAAAGGTTTGAGTGGCTGAAGCTTAAAACATCAGTAGCCTGGATGTTTTTGTAGGCATTGTAGCAAAGCCTCAATGAGGTCTCCTTGGTGCAGTCAATAAGCTAGTGAAGGAAGTTTGAGCTTGAAGAGCCTATCTTTGTAAGGTAAGTTTTGCAGAGTTGGACAGAACTTTGTTATTTGTCTTTGAACTTTTTCAAGAGCTTCAATGTCTTTGTTGTAAAAAGGATATGTAGTGCAGTGGCCATCTTCAAGGATTGGCCATACTGAAGCTTTGTACAGAAGGCAAAGGGTCTTATCATTTCCAAAAGTGAAGTTGCACCTTAAAACTCCTACAACACAATTTGCTTTCCCAATAATGCTGTTATAGTGGGCCTGGAAGTCAAGGTTGCTGTCAATGACAACTCCCAAGCTGCGCTCCTCCTGGCATGATGTGATCAGTAAGTATCCTAGTCTATACTCATAGTGGATAGTAGGTTTCTCAATCATTAGCTTATGACTATTGTCGATATTGATTTCAATCAGCCAGTTGTAAATCCAACAAATGAGCTTGTCAAGGTCCTCTTGCAGAGGACCTCTTGCAGATTGTTCATCAGCAACTTTTTTGATTACTTTATACAGTTTGTTGTTGTCTGTACACAGTAGAATCTCAGAGTTGATGCCTTCTACTAGATCATTGAGATACAGGATAAATAAGAGAGGGCCAATGACCAAGCCCTGGGAAACACTGCTGATTACTTCAACTTTAAGTGTGCTCAAAACTCTATCTACTGATACTGTTTGAGACCTTCCAATAAGAAACTGTTCAATCCAATCAACTGTGGTTCCCATACCAAGGTTGAGGAGTTTGTATAAGAAGCAACAATGAGTTACTTTGTCAAAGGCCTTTTTAAGGTCTATATAAATGACATCAACTTGATCACCCTTATCTGCATGTATTTTCCAGTTTTCTACCACCAGAAGAAGCTATGACTCTGCAGACCTTCTCGTCAAGAACCCAAATTGCATACTAGTGATTATCTTTCTTTTGCTTATGTGGTCAGATATGATAGATTCCAGTATTTTGCAGAATAGACTGATTGGGCAGTAATTTAGAGGATCTTGGCAGTTTTTTCTTTTTGTGCAATGGTATCACCATTGCCTTTTTCCAGATTAATTAAAAAAAAATCCAGAAAATAAGTTTTTCAAAGAAAAGTAAAGAACTCCATTAAACAAAAAATGAGCAAAAATAAAATCAAATAATCTACCAAGTGTGAAACATCCAAAAATCAGCATTGATAAATAAATGAAACCCAAAACAAACAGAAATTAAAATAAATAACCAAGTCAAACTCAAATAAGCAGAAATTAACATAAGTTGGGTGCAAAACCCCTATGCCTTCCCAAGGCCAAAACAAAATTTGCACTTTACAGAAAAAATACAAATAAATGTGCATTGTCAGTTTAATATACATATACTGATATTAATAATCAAAATATTAATATTATTTGATTTATTAAAGTTATAAAAGTAAAAACAGTTATGTTTTTTCAGTAAAGTGCAAATTTTGTTCTGGCCTAGGGGTTTTGCACCCAACTTATGTTAATTTCTGCTCGTTTTCAGTGTACTCCTCAAAAATATATTTTCTATTTGGAAATCAACTACACTGAACAAAATGGCTATCTCAAAATTTTGATTAGATGTGTTTGGGGAAATGATGGGAGTGGGTGGGGGGCTAGTTGCCCTCCAATCACTCTCAACTATTAAAAAGGGCACTAGCCCTTTGAATTTCCAATTGAATAAGCCTTTTTTGAAGTTTGTATGACAACACCTTCTATAAAAAACCTTATATGCCCCCAGGGCATAACTTAAAACCCTGGCCCTGAGGGTTTTGGGGTAGTTTCCTCCTCAAAAACATTTTTTCTATCTGTAAATCAACTACCCTGAACAAATTGGCTTTCTCAAAATTTTGTTTGGATGTGTTTGGGGGAAGGATGGGGGTGGGTGGGGGGAGGAGGGCTATTTGCCCTTCAATCACTTTTGACTATTAAAAGGGTACTAGCCCTTGGAATTTCCAATCGAATGAGCCTGTTTTGAAGTTTCTATGACAACGCCTTCTATAAAAACCTTACATGCCCCCAGGGCATAACTTAAAGTATCCTCTTCAAAAATATATTTTCTATCTGGAAATCAACTACGCTGAACAAAATGGCTATCTCAAAATTTTGATTCATGTGTTTGGGGAAATGATGGGCGTGGGGGGGGGGCTAGTTGCCCTCCAATCAATTTCGACTATTAAAAAGGGTACAAGCCTTATAACTTCCAATCGAATGAGCCTATTTTGAAGTTTCTACGACAACGCCTTCTATAAAAACCTTATATACCCCCAGGGCATAACTTAAAACCCTTGCCCTGAGGGTTTTGGGGGAGTATCCTCCTCAAAAACATATTTTCTATCTGGAAATCAACTACGCTTAAAAAAATGGGTATCTCAAAATTTTGATTGGATGTGTTTGGGGTAATGAGGGGCGTGGGTGGGGGGAGGAGGGCTAGTTGCCCTTCAATCACTTTTGACTATTAAAAGGGTACTAGCCCTTGGAATTTCCAATCGAATGAGCCTGTTTTGAAGTTTCTATGACAACGCCTTCTATAAAAACCTTACATGCCCCCAGGGCATAACTTAAAACCCTTGCCCTGAGGGTTGTGGGGAAGTATCCTCTTCAAAAATATATTTTCTATCTGGAAATCAACTACGCTGAACAAAATGGCTATCTCAAAATTTTGATTCATGTGGATTGGATTTGTTTGGGGGAATGATGGTTGTGGAGGGGGGCTAGTTGCCCTCCAATCACTTTTGACTATTAAAAAGGACACTAGAACTCTCAATTTCCAATCAAATGGCTAATGGCAATTTCCAATCGAATGAGCCCCTTTTGAAGTTTCTATGACGACTCCTACCATATGAAGTGCCAGCTCTAAAGGGAAAAATAATAAATAGTACATTGTGCCAATATTGTTCTTATATGCCCTCAGGGCATAACTTAAAACCCTTGCCCTGAGGGTTTTGAGGGAGTGTACTCCTCAAAAATATATTTTCTATCTGGAAATCAACTACACTGAACAAAATGGCTATCTGAAAATTTTGATTGGATGTGTTTGGGGAAATGATGGGCGTGGGTGGGGGCTAGTTGCCCTCAAATCACTTTTGACTATTAAAAAGGGCACTAGCCCTTTGAATTTCCAATCGAATGAGCCTTTTTTGAAGTTTGTATGACAATGCCTTCTATAAAAAAAAACCTTATATGCCCCCAGGGTAAAAATTAAAACCCTTGCCCTGAGGGTTGTGGGGGAATTTCCTCCTCGAAAAAATATTTTCTATCTGGAAATCAACTATGCTGAACAAAATGTTTATATCAAAATTTTGATTGGATATGTTTGGAGGAAGGATGGGTGTGGGTGGGGAAGGGGGGCTAGTTGCCCTCCAATCGCTTTTGACTATTAAAAAGGGTACTAGCCCTTTGAATTTCAGATCAAATGAGCCTGTTTTGAAGTTTCTATGAGAACGCTTCTATAAAAACCTTATATGCCCCCGGGGCATAACTTAAAACCCTTGCCCTGATGGTTGTGGGGGAGTGTCCTCCTCAAAAATATATTTTCTATCTGGAAATTAACTATGCTGAACAAATTGCCTACCTCAAAATTTTGATTGGATTTGTTTGGGGGAATGATGGTTATGGGGGGAGGGGCTAGTTGTCCTTCAATCACTTTTGACTATTAAAAAGGACACTAGAACTCTCAATTTCCAATCAAATGAGCCCCTTTTGAAGTTTCTACAATGACTCCTTCCATATGAAGTGCCCAGCTCTAAAGGGAAAAATAATAAATAGTACACTGTGCCAATATTGTTCTTATATGCCCTCAGGGCATAACTTAAAACCCTTGCCCCGAGGGTTGTGGGGGAATGTACTCCTCAAAAATATATTTTCTATCTGGAAATCAACTGCACTGAACAAAATGGCTATCTGAAAATTTTGATTGGATGTTTTTGGGAAAATGATGGGTGTGAGTAGGGGGCTAGTTGCCCTCCAATCGCTTTCGCCTATTAAAGAGGACACTAGCCCTTTCAATTTCCAATCGAATGAGTCTTTTTTGAAGTTTTTGAGAACACCTTCCATAAAAACCTTATATGCCCCTAGGGCGTAACTTAAAACCAATCCTAAGGGTTGTGGGGGAGTGTCCTCCTCAAAAACATATTTTCTATCTGGAAAATCAACTACACTGAACAAAATGGCTATCTCAAAATCTTGATTGGATGTGTTTGGGGGAAGGATGGACGTGGGTGGGGGGCTAGTTGCCCTTCAATCACTTTTGACTACTAAAAAGGGTACTAGCCCTTCAAATTTCCAATCGAATGAGCCTATTTTGAAGTTTCTACAGCAACACCTATAAAAACCTTATATACCCTCAGGGCATAACTTAAAACCCTTGCCCTGAGGGTTGTGGGGGAGTGTCATCCTCAAAAAGATATTTTCCATTTGGAAATCAACTATGCTGAACAAAATGGCTATCTCAAAATTTTGATTGGATGTGTTTGGGGAATGATGGGCGTGGGGCGGGGGGGGGGCTAGTTGCTCTCCTATCACTTTCAACTATTGAAAAGGGCACTAGCCACCCCAATTTCCAATCGGATGAGCCCTTTTCTAAGTTTCTACAACAACTTCTTTGATACAAAGTGCCTGTTGAAGAAAGAAAAAAAAACACATTGTGGCCACATCATTCTTAAAACCCTTGCCCTGAGGGATGTGGGGGTGTGTCCTCCTCAAAAATATATTTTGTATTGGGAAATCAACAATGCTGAACAAAATGGCTATCTCAAAATTTTGATTGGATGTGTTCGGGGGAATGAAGGGCATGGGGGGGCTAGTTGTCCTCCAATCACTTTGGACTATTAAAAAGGGTATTAGCCCTTCGAATTTCCAATAGAATGAGCCTGTTTTGAAGTTTCTATGACAACGCCTTCTTTAAAAACCTTATATGCCCTCAGGGCATAACTTAAAACCCTTGCTCTGAGGGTTGTGGGGGAGTGTCCTCCTCAAAAAGATATTTTCTATCTGGGAATCAACTATTCTGAACAAAATGGCTATCTCAAAAGTGTGATTGGATGTGTTTGGGGAATGATTTGCGTGGGGGGGGGATTCTAGTTGTCCTCCAATCACTTTCGACTATTAAAAAGGGCACTAGCCACCCCAATTTTCAATCAGATGAGCCCTTTTCGAAGTTTCTACAACAACTATGATATGAAGTGCCTGTCAAAGAAAGAAAACAAAACACATTGTGGCCACATCGTTCTTAAAACCCTTGCCCTGCGGGATGTAGGGGGGTGGCTTCCTCAAAACAAAATGGCTATACGCTGAACAAAATGGCTATCTCAAAATTTGGAGTGGATGTGTTTGGGGGAAGGAAGGGCGTGGGGGGTGGGCTAGTTGTCCTCCAATCACTTTGGACTATTAAAAAGGGTATTAGCCCTTCGAATTTCCAATAGAATGAGCCTGTTTTGAAGTTTCTATGACAACGCCTTCTTTAAAAACCTTATATGACCTCAGGGCATAACTTACAACCCTTGCCCTGAGGGTTGTGGGGGAGTGTCCTCCTCAAAAAGATATTTTCTATCTGGAAATCAACTATTCTGAACAAAATGGATATCTCAAAATTTTGATTGGATGTGTTTGGGGAATGATTTGCGTGGGGGGGGGATTCTAGTTGTCCTCCAATCACTTTCGACTATTAAAAAGGGCACTAGCCACCCCAATTTTCAATCAGATGAGCCCTTTTCGAAGTTTCTACAACAACTATGATATGAAGTGCCTGTCAAAGAAAGAAAACAAAACACATTGTGGCCACATCGTTCTTAAAACCCTTGCCCTGAGGGATGTAGGGGGTGGCTTCCTCAAAACAAAATGGCTATACGCTGAACAAAATGGCTATCTCAAAATTTTGAGTGGATGTGTTTGGGGGAATGAAGGGCGTGGGGGGTGGGCTAGTTGCCCTCCAATCACTTTCGACTATTAAAAAGGGAACTAGCTCTTTAATTTCCAATTGAACAAGCCTGTTTTGAAGTTTCTACAACAACCCCTTCTATAAAAACCTTATATGCCCCCAGGGTATAACTTAAAACCATTGCCCTGAGGGTTGTGGGGGAGTATCCTCCACAGCCCTAGTTGCCCTCCAATCATTTTCGACTATTAAAAAGGGCTCTAGCCCTTTAATTTCCAATCGAATGAGCCTGTTTTGAAGTTTCTACGCTAACGCCTTCTATAAAAACCTTATATGCCCCCAGGGCATAACTTAAAACCCTTGCCCTGAGGGTTGTGGGGGAGTGTCCTCAAAAATATATTTACTATCTGGAAATCAACTACGCTGTACAAAATGGCTATCTGAAAATTTTGATTGGATGTGTTTGGGGAAATGATGGACGTGGGGGGGAGGGGGGCTAGTTACACTCAAATCACTTTTGACTATTAAAAAGGGAACTAGCTCTTTAGTTTCCAATTGAACGAGCCTGTTTTGAAGTTTCTACGACAACCCTTTCTATAAAAACCTTATATGCCCCCAGGGCATAACTTAAAACCATTGCCCTGAGGGTTGTGGGGGAGTATCCTCCTCAAAAATATATTTTCTACCTGGAAATCAACCTTTGAATTTCCAATCGAATGAGCCTTTTTGAAGTTTCTACGACAAGGCCTTCTTTAAAAAACCTTATATGCCCCCAGGGCATATCTTAAAACTCTTGCCCTGAACGGTCTGGAGGAGTGTCCTCCTCAAAAACGTATTTTCTATTTGGAAATCAACTACGCTGAACAAAATGGCTATCTCAAAATTTTGATTGGATGTGTTTGGGGAATGATGGGCTTGGGGAAGGGGAGGCTAGTTGCCCTCCAATCACTTTCGACTATTGAAAAGGGCACTAGCCACCCCAATTTCCAATCGGATGAGCCCTTTTCGAAGTTTCTACAACAACTCCTTTGATACAAAGTGCCTGTTGAAGAAATAAAAAAAAACACATTGTGGCCACATCATTCTTAAAACCCTTGCCCTGAGGGTTGTGGGGGAGTGTCCTCCTCAAAAATATATTTTATATCAGGAAATCAACTATGCTGAACAAAATGGCTATCTCAAAATTTTGATTGGATGTGTTCGGGGGAATGAAGGGCATGGGGGGGCTAGTTGCCCTCCAATCACTTTGGACTATTAAAAAGGGTACTAGCCCTTCGAATTTCCAATAGAATGAGCCTGTTTTGAAGTTTCTATGACAACGCCTTCTATACAAACCTTATATGCTCTCAGGGCATAACTTAAACCCCTTGCCCTGAGGGTTGTGGGGGAGTGTCCTCCTCAAAAAGATATTTTCTATCTGGAAATCAACTATTCTGAACAAAATGGCTATCTCAAAATTTTGATTGGATGTGTTTGGGGAATGATTTGCGTGGGGGGGGGATTCTAGTTGTCCTCCAATCACTTTCGACTATTGAAAAGGGCACTAGCCACCCCAATTTTCAAGCAGATGAGCCCTTTTCGAAGTTTCTACAACTCCTATGATATGAAGTGCCTGTCAAAGAAAGAAAAAAAAACACATCGTGGCCACATCGTTCTTAAAACCCTTGCCCTGAGGGATGTGGGGGGGGTGTGTCCTCCTCAAAACAAAATGGCTATACGCTGAACAAAATGGCTATCTCAAAATTTTGAGGGGATGGGTTTGGGGGAATGAAGGGCGTGGGGGGGGGGGCTAGTTGCCCTCCAATCACTTTCGAATATTAAAAAGGGAACTAGCTCTTTAATTTCCAATTGAACAAGCCTGTTTTGAAGTTTCTACAACAACCCCTTCTATAAAAACCTTATATGCCCCCAGGGCATAACTTTAAACCATTGCCCTGAGGGTTGTGGGGGAGTATCCTCCACAGCCCTAGCTGCTCTCCAATCATTTTCGACTATTAAAAAGGGCTCTACCCCTTTAATTTCCAATCGAATGAGCCTGTTTTGAAGTTTCTACGACAACGCCTTCTATAAAAACCTTATATGCCCCCAGGGCATAACTTAAAACCCATGCCCTGAGGGTTGTGGGGGAGTTTTCTCCTCAAAAATATATTTTCTATCTGGAAATCAACTATGCTGTACAAAATGGCTATCTGAAAATTTTGATTGGATGTGTTTGGGGAAATGATGGACGTGGGGGGGGAGGGGGGCTAGTTACACTCCAATCACTTTTGACTTAAAAAGGGAACTAGCTCTTTAATTTCCAATTGAACGAGCCTGTTTTGAAGTTTCTATGACAACCCCTTCTATAAAAACCTTATATGCCCCCGGGGCATAACTTAAAATCATTGCCTTGAGGGTTGTGGGGGAGTATCCTCCTCAAAAATATATTTTCTACCTGGAAATCAACCGAATTTCTACCATTGAATTTCCAATCGAATGAGCCTTTTTGAAGTTTCTACAACAAGGCCTTCTTTAAAAACCTTATATGCCCCCAGGGCATATCTTAAAACTATTGCCCTGAAGGTTCTGGGGGAGTGTCCTCCTCAAAAATGTATTTTCTATCTGGAAATCAACTACGCTGAGCAAAATGGCTATCTCAAAATTTTGATTGGATGTGTTTGGGGAATGATGGGCTTGGGGAGGGGAGGCTAGTTGCCCTCCAATCACTTTCAACTATTGAAAAGGGCACTAGCCACCCCAATTTCCAATCGGATGAGCCCTTTTCGAAGTTTCGAAGTCTCTTGCCCTAAAGGTTCTGGGGGAGAGTCCTCCTCAAAAACGTATTTTCTATCTGGAAATCAACTACACTGAACAAAACGGCTATCTCAAAATATTGATTGGATGTGTTTGGGGAAATGATGGGCGGGGGGGGGGGGCCCTAGTTGAACTCCAATCACTTTTGACTATTAAAAAGGGCATTAGCCCTTTGATTTCCTATCGAATCAGCATGTTTTGAAGTTTCTGCGACAACGCCTATAAAAAACCTTATATGCACCCAGGGCATATCTTAAAACCCTTGCCTTGAGGGTTTTGGGGGAGTGTCCTCATCAAAAACATATTTTCTATCTGGAAATCAACTCTGCTGAATAAAATGAATTTCTCCAAATTAGTTGGCGTTTTTTTGCGGGGACTGATGGTCATGGGGGGGGGCTAGTGGCCCTACAGTCATTTTTGACTATTAAAAAGGACACTAAAACTCTCAATTTCCAATCGAATAAGCCCCTTTTGAAGTTTCTACGACGACTCCTTCCATATGAAGGACACTAAATCAAAACTGGATATCAACTACGCTGAACAAAATGGCTATCTCAAAATTTTGATTGGATGTGTTTGGGGGAATGATGGGCGTGGGTGGGGGAGGGGGGCTAGTTCAATCACTCCAATCACTTTTGACTTAAAAAGGGAACTAGCTCTTTAATTTCCAATTGAACGAGCCTGTTTTGAAGTTTCTATGACAACCCCTTCTATAAAAACCTTATATGCCCCCGGGGCATAACTTAAAATCATTGCCTTGAGGGTTGTGGGGGAGTATCCTCCTCAAAAATATATTTTCTACCTGGAAATCAACCGAATTTCTACCATTGAATTTCCAATCGAATGAGCCTTTTTGAAGTTTCTACAACAAGGCCTTCTTTAAAAACCTTATATGCCCCCAGGGCATATCTTAAAACTATTGCCCTGAAGGTTCTGGGGGAGTGTCCTCCTCAAAAATGTATTTTCTATCTGGAAATCAACTACGCTGAGCAAAATGGCTATCTCAAAATTTTGATTGGATGTGTTTGGGGAATGATGGGCTTGGGGAGGGGGAGGCTAGTTGCCCTCCAATCACTTTCAACTATTGAAAAGGGCACTAGCCACCCCAATTTCCAATCGGATGAGCCCTTTTCGAAGTTTCGAAGTCTCTTGCCCTAAAGGTTCTGGGGGAGAGTCCTCCTCAAAAACGTATTTTCTATCTGGAAATCAACTACGCTGAACAAAATGGCTATCTCAACATTTTGATTGGATGTGTGTGGGGAAATGAGGGGCGGGGGGGGGGGCTTGTTGAACTCCAATCACTTTTGACTATTAAAAAGGGCAATAGCCCTTTGATTTCCTATCGAATCAGCATGTTTTGAAGTTTCTGCGACAACGCCTATAAAAAACCTTATATGCCCCCAGGGCATAACTTTAGACGCTTACCCTGAGGGTTGTGGGGGAGTGTTCTGCTCAAAAACACATTTTCTATCTGGAAATCAACAGCACTGAACAAAATTCCCGTATCTAAATTTTTATTGGATGTTTTTGGAGAAATGATGGGCGTGGGGGGGGGGCTAGTTGACCTCCAATAACTTTCGACTATTTAAAAGGGCACTAGAACTCTCAATTTCCAATCGAATGAGCCCTTTTGAAGTTTCTACGACGACTCCTTCCATATGAAGGACACTAAATCAAAACTGGATATCAACTACGCTGAACAAAATGGCTATCTCAAAATTTTGATTGGATGTGTTTGGGGGAATGATGGGCGTGGGTGGGGGAGGGGGGCTAGTTGCCCTCCAATCACTTTTCGACTTAAAAAGGGTACTAGCCCTTCGAATTTCCAATCGAATGAGCCTGTTTTGAAGTTTTTACGACAACGCCTTCTATAAAAACCTTATATGCCCTCAGGGCATAAATTAAGACCCTTCCCCTGAGGGTTGTGGGGGAGTGTCCTCCTCAAAAATATTTTTTCTATCTAGAAATCAGCTACGCTGAACAAAATGGCTATCTCAAAATTTTGATTGGATGTGTTTGGGGGAATGATGGGTGTGGGGAGGGGGTTTAGTTGCCCTCCAATCATTTTCGACTATTAAAAAGGGCACTAGCCACCCCAATTTCCAATCGGATGAGCTCTTTTTGAAGTTTCAACGACAACTCCTTCAATACGAAGTGCCTGTCAAAGAAAAAAAAACACATTGTGGCTGCATCATTCTTAAATCCTTTGCCCTGAGGGATGTGGGGGTGTTTCCTCCACAAAAACATATTTTATATCTGGAAATCAACTACGCTGAACAAAATGGCTATCTCAAAATTTTGATTGGATGTATTTGGGGGAATGAAGGGCGTGGGGGGGTAGTTGCCCTCCAATCACTTTCGACTATTAAAAAGGGTACCGGCCCTTTGAATTTCCAGTCGAATGAGCCTGTTTTGAAGTTTCTACGACAACGCCTTCCATACGAAGTGCCCAGCTCTAAAGGAAAAAATAATAAATAGCACATTGTGCCAATATTGTTCTTATATGCCCTCAGGGCATAACTTAAAACCATTGTCCCGAGGGTTTTGGGGTAGTTGACTCCTCAAAAACATTTTTTTTATTTGGAAATCAACTACGCTGAACAAAATGGCTATTTCAAAATTTTGATTGGGTGTGTTTCGGGAAATGATGGGCGTGGGTGGGGGGCTAGTTGCCTTCCTACCAATTATGAATTTTAAAAATAACACTGTCTCTAGGAATTTCTAACCAAATGAGCCTGTTTTGAAGTTTCTACGACAACGCCTTCTATAAAAACCTTATATGCCCCCCAGGGCATAACTTAAAACCCTTGCCCGGAGGGTTTTGCGGGAGTGTCCTCCTCAAAGACATATTTTGTATCTAGAAATCAACTGTGCTGAACAAAATGGCTATCTCAAAATTTTGATTGGATGTGTTTGGGGGAATGATGGGCGTGGGTGGGGGGAGGAGGGCTAATTGCCTCCAAGCACTTTCGACCATTAAAAAGGGTACTAGCCCTTGGAATTTCCAATCAAATGAGCCTGCTTTGAAGTTTCTACGACAACGCCTTCTATAAAAACCTTATACGCCCCCAGGGCATAACTTGAAACCCTTGCCCTGAGGGTTGTGGGGGAGTGTCTTCCTCAAAAACATATTTTCTATATTGAAATTTACTACGTAGAACAAAATGCCTATCTCAAAATTTTGATTGGATGTGTTTGGGGGAATAAGGGCCGTGGGGGGGGGGCTAGTTGCCCTCCAATCACTTTCGACTATTAAAAAGGACACTAGAAGTCTCAATTTCCAATCGAATGAGCCCCTTTTGAAGTTTCTACGACGACCCCTTCCATATGAAGTGCCTAGCTCTAAAGGAAAAAAAATAATAAATAGTACATTGTGCCAATGTCGTTGGATATGTTTGGGGGAATGATGGGCGTGGGGATGCTAGTTGCCCTCCAATCATTTTCGACTATTAAAAAGGACTCTAGAACTCTCGATTTCCAATTGAATTAGCCCCATTTGAAGTTTCTACGACGACCCCTTCCGTATGAAGTGCCTCTGGGAAAAAAAAAAAAAAAAAACATTGGAGCCGTATGGCCTTTACTATAGGTAACGCTTTTGCGTTGCCTCTGAAAGTAAATAAAATCAGTTGAAGAAAAAAATAAGGATTTCAGCATTTCTGTCCGTAACTTCTCGGGCTCTCATGGGCCAGTGATGATCTTACAGTAGTAATTGGGATCCTTGTAATCCATCTGCCTATGCTCTGATGGCTTCTGAGTAGTCACTTTTTTAGTGTCCTCAAGTAACTAAAGTCACTTTTTCCACGCACCTCGTCGCGGCCACCCCTGTAAATTTAATAAAACTTACAATAAAATGAGATCTTTAAAAATAAATTGAAAAATAAAAACAGTCCCAAGTTTATTATTGTATGATGGATATGCAATGTGGTTTTTATTGTTTTAAAAAAATAGTTTTTTTTAGTACTTGGATCAGGACAATAGCTGTGGCATCCAATAGTTTGTCAATGATTTAGCTCCATCTTTGGTGGTCTAGGGTTCATCCCTGTGTGATTTTGACTCAGTTTTTGTCCCACTTTTGGTCAAAGCAGCAAAATTCCTCTTTGGGCTTCAGGCTAGCTTTGGCACAGGCAAACTATGTTTTGTGTTCTCCCCCTTGAAATTTCATTCAGCGGGGGAGAGGCTGGCAGTGAAGGGCTTTCAAAACACAATAAGAATATATTTCAGAAATGTTGTTTGATTTCCAACAAAGTTGGCATTTATAATTAAAAATATAAAGGATTGGGCAAAGAAAATCAGTGAAGAGAAATTGTGTTAGTGGTAAATACAGAATCATGAGGAATTAAATATAGTCTTAATGCATTTTGAGATGCTAACATAAATTACTAGAAGTTTGATTTTTATAAATAAAAATACAAGGCAAATGACCTACCCATATTTTCTTCTCAAATCTTATATAGAAATTAACTCTAATCTTCTAAATACAATCCAAATTGTTTTGTTTTAATATATGTTTCTACTATATTACATAAATGATTTTTACAAATATGACCCAAAGCTGTTTTAATATTGGAAAACTGAATAGTAAGACATTCAAATTTTGGCCTGATTGTGCCAGGGTGCTCAGTGCTGGCAATAAGTGAAGCTTGAGTCTGCTTCACATGGAAAGTTCGAGTTTTGCCACGCTTGGCATTTAAGAGTTTTCTGTAGTTTCAAAAAGTATGTATGTGCTTGCAGGTGGGAACACTGAAGTTAAAGCCCAAAACAATTCTCTAGAAAAATATCTTAAAAGGCAAACATTTTGGAATCTAAAACTTCTCTTCCTTCTACAACAGTATTGTTAATTGAGAGGGGGCATGTGCCCTCCCAGGCTCATTAAAAATACTTTTTTTATGTTTTTTTTATAAAAAAAATTGTTTCATTCATATTTTGTTTATGCATTATTTTTTTTTGTCTGTTTCTTTTGAAAAAAAAATTAAAAAGCGAAACGTTTATTTCCCTGGTCAAATTTAAAAACCTATACCTCCCCCTCACCAGAAGCTATACTCAGGATCATTTTATAGGTGGGGGGAGGTCAGATACCTCAAAGAGTGCATTTTAATCCTGAAACATCCTAACTTTCATTGAGCCTTCAGACAAATATAAAATTACTTCTAGGGAAGGGATAGAATTGATATTTAATCTTTCTGGATTTCCGGGAATATTTCTAGAACACCCCTCCATTCTCTCCATTCCAGACTCTTGAATTGGTGCCATTGTGTTACAGGTAGCTTTATGACAACTAGGTTTTTTATCTTTAAGTATACTTAGTTAAAGCTCAATTATTGCCTTTTAAGAAAGTCAACTAAATACTGGAAACATTAAGCTAATTGCCTAGATAGCTACCTGGAGATAAGGAGACATGTTACGAAAACAATTCTTACTTCATAATATGCAGAATAATTGTAGTTAACACATTTTGCATGCAGCCTTGCTATACTTTACCCTCCCCCCTAATGTGCAAATATATAACCCAAATTATATATTTTTCAATGCATTATGCAACCTGTAACTTGTTTTTCCAGTTTCTATGTTATCAGAGTTGATTCAATTTACAGGTACATGGGTTGAAACAACTGAGACACATTCTGAGAATAGATAAGAAATATATAATTTGGACTATATATTTGCACATCAGGGGGTTGGGGGGGGGGGGGGGAAAAGTAGAGCAGGGGTGCATGCAAAATTTTGTAGCTGTGATTGTTCTGCATATTACAAAGCAAGAATTGTTTTCTTAACATGTTTTCTTACCTCCAAGTGGCTATCTAGATTAAAAACTGTACGTTCATTATGTATTTTGCAAATGAGTTGTTTGCACAACTTACAAATGCTGCAATTTTTTTCCTTGGGTGTTTTCAGAAATATAATGAATTTCTTATTCACTTGTTCTATTTTAGTAGGTAATTCATCATGAAATATGAAAGGAATCGTGACTCCCGGGAAACAGAGCAGTTTAGGAAACTATTCATTGGAGGCCTTGACTATAAGACTACAGAAGACACCCTGAAATCTCATTTTGAGCAGTGGGGTGAAATTGTAGATGTTGTGGTCATGAGAGATCCAAAAACAAAGAGGCAAGTTCCAGTTTATATTTTGTTTATGTGTACTTATTTCCTGTTTCATCATTATTAGCTTGGTTAAAAGTAAACAATCACAAGGGTTCAATGCTCCCAGTTGTATTAATTTAAAAGGCTGTGTTTTATGCAACATAGGTTTAACAGGATTGTGGAACTGTGTTAAGATTGTGTAAAATAGCAATTATTACATGGTGTAACATAGTTAACATTGTGTTTAACATAATAAAACTTGACTGTGTTTAACTTTATTTTTTCTAGCATCTTTAAAAAGTATCTTTTATTAGTATGCAAAATACAATATATATTGATGCCATTCTAACCCATAAGTTAATGAAGGCTGACACTTCTAGCATTATTCCTTATTGCTGATTTTAATTCAAGAGGTCATTGGCTGAAACTTGCTAAGCAGTCTACTGTAATCAGATTTTGCACTCAATTCTTTTCCTCGACAATCGTCAACTGTTTGGAAAAACTAAAGATACGGCTACTGCTGTATCTGTTGTTGTTGTCAAACAAAGGCTGAATGATGAGAGGTCCTCAAGGGAGTGGAAACTCGAATGGGAAGTTACTCACCTTCCAACCGCACCTGGTCAATAAACAACAATGGAGACATCTTCAATTATCAACTCTGGAGCTTCACAAGAAGAAATCCTTAGATTGCTCCAAGCTGCAATTTAAGGTAGTATCCCAAGCTGTAATGCCCAAATATTCCTGAGCAAGAAAATGGAGATAATACATTTATGAAAAAGAGAGTGTTCCTATATATATATATATATATATATATATATATATATATATATATATATAAATGGAATACATTTCTAGAAACTGCTTTGTTGCTGGTGCTGCATCGATATATTGGTTTTTGAAAGTGCTACATAACACCTTTTAATTTATCTCACATTCTCTGTTAGCCTTCTAAAGAGTGTCTGTAGTACAGAGTTTCTGTACTAGTTGATTCAAAAAAAATATATTTTAAGGCAATATATATATATATATATATATATATATATATATATATATATATATATATATATATATATATATATAAATGGAATACATTTATAGAAACTGCTTTGTTGCTGGTGCTGCATCGATATATTGGTTTTTGAAAGTGCTACATAACACCTTTTAATTTATCTCACATTCTCTGTTAGCCTTCTAAAGAGTGTCTGTAGTACAGAGTTTCTGTACTAGTTGATTCAAAAAAAATATATTTTAAGGCAATTTTTCAGTTGGTTATAAACGTTTTTATAGGATTGTTTATACATTTTTATTTTTTTTGTCATTTGGGAGGAGTATTTGTGTTATATGTCATGATTATATCATTATAATCTATTTATTTGTGTCTTTTTTTCTTTTTTTTTATATGATGCCAAGGGGAAAAATTCCAGGACTTGTTAATAATGCTTTCTAGCAATGTAAGTATAGTATCAATATAAATCTATTAGACAAGCCTCCTTTAGCCATCAGGGGATCAGCCTGAAATATTATCTAAATTTGCTATTTTAAATATACTATATGCCATTCTGGTATATATATATATATATATATATATATATATATATATATATATATATATATATATATATATATATATATATATATTTAAAACCTTTTGTTTATTCTATGATTTATAATATCTGCCCCTTTGATTTCCTTATTTCCTTTAACTGCTAATTTTTAAAAGTAAATTGTTCTAGAAAACATTTACATTCTTTCATATTTTATCTTCCACTTTTACAAATTAAATCTTTTCCTTTATTCTCTGATTTCTAGCCTTTACCTCTTTGGTCTTATTTCCTGATTTTCTGATTTGTTTCAACCCCAGAGTTCTAAAAGTAAATTTTTAAGAAAATAAACTAAAGATTAATCAGCAAATAGTGCATGCTTGTGTATCCAGGTTTTTTCTTTACTTACAATTTATCTTGGAAGTATTGGAGTGATCCAGTTGCACCAAAGTTATAAGTGGCCTGGGTGTTGTTTGGAAATTGAAGCTTTACTTGGAGATTGGAGTTTTACCTCAATTCGCTCTTGTAATATTATACCATGTGACCCTTTACATATCATATGGTTGTGCTTAGAGGGTGAGTAATTTTTATGCAAATTTTAGAAAAGTGCAAATTCTACAGATTAAAGTTGGTCGATTGTTAGAATATTACGTTGAAGGAGTTGATGACAGAGTGTCTTGCATTAAGTATTTATGAGTGTATAACATAGAACAACCTCATGATTATCAAGCTGCCGTTTTCCCATTTCAATGTTGGAATAATGTAAGTCCTTGGGCCTTTAGTCAGTGCCTTTGTGTTGGTGGTGCCCTTCTTTCATAAGGTACTAGGAATACATATAATTATATATAATATGAAATATTATATGTATTATAATATAATACATATAAAATAATACATATAATTTTATTGTCGAGTATCCAGATAACTGATATGCCAAGTTCACTATCTGTTATCCAGTTCTGGAAATTTTGAATAATATTTCGATTGGCATTGGGGGCTGAGCACATTGGTTTATTAAAAAGAAATTAAAAGTTGTTTTTTTTATGATGAATTATAGTCCTTTAAATTCTATTTTTTGTAATATTTCTTGCTGCTTTTTTCTTAATAATAAATATGGTCTAATGAAAGGGCATTTTGACTTTTGCTCTTTTAAATGATTGATTAGTTGAGAGTAAAAAGATTACAGTCCTGTTTTATTAGACACTTGTTTGCTTTTCCTCGGCAGTTGTTTTAAATTATGTTTATTTTAAAGCAGTTTGTAAATGTATTAGTCAATCAGTCGTATAAAAGATGTGAATTGATATTAATTTGGAGAATATCTTTGAAGTAGTAGCTAAGATTCCAACCAAAAAGTAGATTTTGAGAAATCGGTATGTTATTGTATCTATAGTAATTTAAAAAAATCATGGAATTAAATTAATTTACTTTTAAGTCTTACTTCATGTAGGCTATTGACTCTTTCCAATAATCAACAGTTTCATGCCAACACGTCATTCTAATTTATAAGTCTATAATTAAATAAAAAAAAAACAAGTTTTTTTAACTGAAAGTAAGGAGCGAAATTAAAACTTATTTTCTAAACTATTTTTCTTAAAACTATTTTCTATCCGGAAATCAACTACGCTGAACAAAATGGCTATCTCAAAATTTTGATTGATGTGTTTGGGGAAATGATGAGTGGGGGGGGGGCTAGTTGCCCTCCAATCATTTTCGACTATTAAAAAGGGCACTAGCCCTTTAATTTCCAATTGAATGAGCCTGTTTTGAAGTTTCTACGACAACGCCTTCTATGAAAACCTTATATGCCCCCAGGGCATAACTTAAAACCCTTGCCCTGAGGATTGTGGGGGAGTGTCCTCCTCAAAAATATATTTTCTATCAGGAAATCAACTATGCTGAACAAAATGGCTATCTGAAAATTTTGATTGGATGTGTTTGGGGGAATGATGGGCGTGGGGGGGGCTAGTTCCCTCCGATCACTTTCGACTATTAAAAATGGCACTAGCCCTTTAATTTCCAATCGAATGAGCCTGTTTTGAAGTTTCTACGACAACACCTTCTATAAAAACCTTATATGCCCCCAGGGCATAACTTAAAACCCTTGCCCTGAGGGTTGTGGGGGAGAATCCTCTTCAAATATATATATTTTCTATCTGGAAATCAACTACGCTGAACAAAATGGCTATCTGAAAATTTTGACTGGATGTGTTTGGGGAAATGATGGGCGTGGGGGGAAGGGGGGCTAGTGACACTCCAATCACTTTCAAATATTAAAAAGGCACTAGTTCTTTAATTTCCAATTGAATGAGCCTGTTTTGAAGTTTCTACGACAACGCCTTCTATAAAAACCTTATATGCCCCCAGGGCATAACTTAAAACCCTTGCCCTGAGGGTTGTGGGGGACTGTCCTCTTCAAAAACATATTTACTATGTGGAAATAAACTACGCTGAACAAAATGGCTATCTCAAAATTTTGATTGGATGTGTTTGGGGTAATGATGGAAGTGGGGGGGGGGGCTAGTTGCCCTCCAATCATTTTCGACTATCAAAAAGGGCACTAGCCCTTTAATTTCCAATTGAATGAGCCTGTTTTGAAGTTTCTACGACAACGCCTTCTATAAAAACTTTATATGCCCCCAGGGCATAATTTAAAACCCTTGCCCTGAGGGTTGTGGCGGAGTGTCCTCCTCAAAAATATATTTTCTATCTGGAAATCAACTACGCTGAAAAAAATGGCTATCTCAAAATTTTTGTTGGATGTGTGTGGGTAAATGATGGGTGTGGGGGGGGGAGGGGGCTAGGTACAATCCAATCACTTTTGACTATTAAAAAAGGCACTAGCCCTTTAATTTCCAATTGATTTAGCCTGTTTTGAAGTTTCTACGACAACACCTTCTATAAAAAACCTTATATGCCCCCATGGCATGACTTAAAACCCTTGCCCTGAGGGTTGTGGGGGAGTGACCTCCTCAAAAATATTTTATTTATCTGGAAATCAACTACGCTGAACAAAATAGCTATCTCAAAATTTTTATTGGATGTGTTTGGGGGAATTATGGGCGTGTGGGGGGGTGGCTAGTTGCCCTCCAATCATTTTCGACTATTAAAAAGGGCATTAGAACTCTCGATTTCCAATCGAATGAGCCCCCTTTGAAGCTTCTACGACGACCCCTTCCATATGAAGTGCCTCTGGGGAAAAAAAATAATAAAACATTGGAGCCGTATGGCCTTTACTAGACAACGCTACAGCGTTGCCTCTGATAAATAGCTCTGATGAAAGTACAAAACAAACTTTAGCGTAAAGAGCGAGTTAATGACTAGGAGGCGAACCCAATCGTGCACGTAATAATTTCTGTTCGTTTTAAGTTTTGATGTTGCTCCTTACTTTCAGTTGAAAAAATTGTTATTTTTCTTTAATTTCTTATTTTTTTTTTAAATAATACTGGGAAATCTAGTGCCCCCTTCATAGCAATTTCGCTTCCTCCATAGAAAGATCCTCTCACTTAACCCCCCCCCCCCAATACCATAAAAAATACACCCTGAAAAGTTCTGTATATTTCCCAATAACCAATACTATATGTAAACATTGGGCAAAGTTCATAACTCGCAGACCTTCGCTCGGGGACTGTGGGGGATTAAGTCAGCCTCAAAGACATAACTTTTGTATTTTTCGACCATGCTGAACAAAATGGATATCTCAAACTTTTGATCGGGTGGCTTTGGGAAAAATGAGCGTGGGAGGGTGCCCAGCTTCCCTCCATTTTTTTGTCATTTAAAAAGGGTACTAGAACTTTTAATTTTCGTTTGAATGAGCCCTCCCTCGATATTCTAGGACCACTGGGTCGGTACGATCACCCCTGGGAAAAAAAACAACAAATAAACACGCATCCGTGATCTTTCTTCTGGCAAAAAATACAAAATTCCACATTTTTGCAGATAGGAGATAGGAGTAGGGTTCTCTGATACGCTGAATCTGATGGTGTGATTTTCATTAAAGTTCTATGATTTTTAGGGGTGTTTCCCCCCTTTTTGAAAATAAGGCAAATTTTCTCAGGTGCGTAACTTTTGATGGGTAATGAAAAAATTTACATATTTGAAATCAGCATAAAAATCTGATTCTTTTGATGTATCTATTGGCATCAAAGAGTTTCGGTTACTATTGAGCCGTGTCGCTCCTTACTTACAGTTCGTTGCCACGAACTGTTGATTAGTTAGCCAAAAATTCAGTAGGTAATAACATAACTACACTTAAGAATATTAAATTATCATTTAGTCGACAACCAGAACGTCATTTGTGCTTTACTGAAAACAATACATTTTAAAGTGTTTTTTTTTACGTTAACAAGTTCAAAATTGTTTGAGACTTTCAAGAATTAATATCAATATACACTGAGCTAACAAACCACATTCATTCGTTTTGGTATTTGACCAGTATTTCACACTGGAATGTTTATTAAATCTCTTCATTAGTAAATGGCTTAAAAATCCAGAATTTTTTTTATTTGGTTATTTATTTTTCTGTTCAGATCTCGTGGTTTTGGATTTGTAACATATTCAAAAGCTGCAATGGTTGATGCTGCACAAGATGCTAGGCCTCACAAAGTTGACAGCAGGGAAGTGGAACCCAAGAGGGCTGTTCCTAGAGAGGTATGATTGATAATGATCTACTTTGTTACATATTGTATAGTTTACTGATTGCCTTAGATTTTCCAGAGTTATCAATGGTGCATAGGGCGTTTACGAAGCGTCTCCAATTGTCCTGGAACTGCTGCTGTGGCAATGTCTCTCGATTCTGGATGGACACAGCATATTGGTCATAATATTATTTATAGATACAGATAACTCAGACCCTGTAACACCACCTACATTATTGTTATTCATTCGGCTCCAAGAATCGGGTGTGCCACCTATATGAATTTTTTTTCCTCTCTCAGTGGTTTAATTTATTCTCAGGGCCCTTATAGTTATCACAGTAAACCTAAGCTAATGGAAGTTGATCTTCTCAGCTAGTGTCATAACCCATATACAATTTTTGTACTTTTCTATATTTTACGTCAAACTAACAGACTTTTTGTGAAATGAATAGGTATGCTATAGTCGCTGCAGAAGCAAGTAAGCGTCTTTAGGAACTTTTATTAACAAAACCCTGTCAAAATACAAACCTCGCCACCTTAATGTTTCTGAAACAACGATGTATCAAAATAAACCCGCTTACCATAGATTTTGAGTTTTTGGCTTAAGACTGTCGAGATCATAGACTATTCTATCATTTTTTGTTATTTTCATATAAATAATTTGCGGAAATAAACAAAAGAAATGTTTCACTATTGATGGTGGTAATGTTGCCCTAATTGGCGACTGTGGGATGATGTAGGAGACTTGTGCGCATATTAATATATTTTTTTATTTCTTTACACTCGATAATTTAAAGGAGCATAATGTCTTGAGCAATAAGATGGTGGAGCCAAAATGATTCCAATCATTATGATCAATATATTTTACTTCAAAATATTTCTGCTAACTTATTTCGTAAATTATGTGAGCCTACTTGTATTGACAGATAAAAATTCAGGGGTCCTTGAAGATTTGTTTTCTCTAGTGCTTTGGTTTGTACGTCATTGTACTTATTAAAATTTATTTAATTGAACAAAAGCAAAATAATGAAATATGGATTATAAAGTTTTCCCAAAAATCCTTAGTGCAAGGAAAGACATAAAATTGTCATTAACTTCATTCCTAGCGATTCCTGGATATAGTAAAAATTGAATAATAGCCTTTAAAGAGCAAAGGTAATTCCTATGCAGCTCAAAGGAAGATATTATGACAAAAAACAAGAGCTACTGATAAACTTTTGATGATACCTATTTTTAACACTCGGTGTAGCAAGTGTGGTGGAAGGGGATGGTAGTTCAGGACATCAAAAATTGTCATTAAAATAGGTAATTTTTACCTTCTGAAGTTTATACTTTAGTACATCTATTCGAATGCATGTCTGTGTGTCCTATATGCATTACGACTCCTCTCATCCGATGGCCAAGAAAGCTAAGGACGTTGTTGAGTAAACTCTTGCAAGTTTTCTGTACCCCCCCCCCCTTTTCAATAACGCCCACCTAATTCTTTTCATGCTGACTAAAATTAGAGACCTTTCAGCACAACTATGAGCATGTCTCTTTTGGTCAAATTTTCTAGATATTCAATTTACGGGGGAATTAATTAGGAATTATGTCATCTAACACGTTTCTGAAATTGTAAAATTTGTTTTCAATAAATTGGTTGAATTTGGTTGTCAATAGTTTCGTTAATTTTGGTATTGAAGCTAATTTTTCAAATACTTTTCAAATTTAAAAACAGTAACGTTATTTTGAACGTGGGATAATTTTCCAGGATGGAATTTTCTGTTGGCGAATTACTGCAGTGGGAGCGGATTTTTCTTAAATTTCCTTTCTTTTGAGGTTGCTGCAACGTACGATGGCTAAGCTAGCTACAAATATTTGAAAAAAAAAGTAGTTACTAAATGTTCTATACGTAAAAACTATTCTGACTTCTGTTCGACTTGTTCGATTGTTCAGAACTTGTAGCCTTTCTTTCTTATTTAGCTCATTGGCAAACCTGAAGCAGGTGCTACTGTAAAAAAGATATTCATTGGTGGATTGAAGGAAGACGTCGAAGATGAGGACCTTCAAGAATATTTTGGAAAGTATGGCACACTCACTGACGCTGCTGTTGTGTTAGATAAAGAAACGAAGAAGAAAAGAGGATTCGGTTTTGTTGAATTTGATGATTACGACCCAGTTGACAAGATTATTCGTAAGTTGTTTTGCATTCAACTTTTGCTATTTATAATTGGCCTAAAAATGCAGTTCATTACCTTTTCCTGTATATAAAGCTATAAAACTAATATTTAGTAAAGAAAGAAGAGGCGTGTATTTAGGGATTCAGAGGAGTCTGGGAGTTGTCAGAGAAAAGCATAAACTAAACCAAGGAGTTTTTTTTGGAGAGAATTATAATTGCATACCAAAATTCATTGATATTATGATCAATACTTACCGGGTTCTAAAATAGAGCCTTATAAATTAGTGTTTTTGTTTTTTTCGGCTGCTTGTGGAATTAAATATACTCCTAGCAAAACATCCTTTTTGGGGGGATCAGTTTTGTGTTTTCAGCTGAGTGCTAGCTTTTTGAAAATCAAACCAAAAAACAAAAAGTGAACTAGAGGCAAACTAGGAAGTTTATAGCCCTATAAGAAAGAGAAGAAACTGCCAACATACATTGATTTGTAACTTATAATGATATTCATATATTTAATGATAAATAAACTTTAATAATAATCCCTAATTTAAGTTGATGCGTCGAAAATTTATGATGCATAGTTCCAAAAATAGGGGGTATGGTGTTTAAAACTTCCTCTTCCCCTGAGTTTTTATCCGACTTGTAAGAAAGCAAAAAAAAATGCATATTAACAGATTTTTTATGTGTTTTTTAAGTTCTTGTCATAACATATATTGATGTTACATATGTTTATAACATAAAATGATATTCATACATTTGATGATAAATAGTTCTAAATATAGGGGGTATGGTGTTTCAAACTTCCCTTTCCCCTGGAGTTTTTGTCCGACTTGTAAAAAAAAAGCAAAAAATCCATATTAGCAAATTTTTGATGTTTTGTTAAGTTCTTGTCATAATATATAATGATGTTACATATATTTATAACATATACTGATATTCATATTCTAGATTATAAATAGTTCTAAATATAGGGGGTATGGTGTTTGAACCTTCCCCTTCCCCTAGAGTTTTGTCCGACTTGTAAAAAAGCAAAAAAAAGTCCATATTAACTAATTTATGATGTGTTTTGTTAAGTTCTTGTCATAACATATATTGATGTTACATATTATTATATATACTGATATTCATATTTTAGATGATAAATAGTTCTAAATATAGGTGTAAGGTGTTTCAACCTTCCCCTTCCCCTAGAGTTTTTGTACGACTTGTAAAAAAGCAAAAAAATCCATATTGATTAATTTTTGGTGTGTTTTGTTAAGTTCTTGTCATAATATATATATTGATGTTACATATATTTATAACATATACTGATATTCGTATTTTAGATTATAAATAGTTCTAAATATAGGGGGTATGGTGTTTCAACCTTCCCCTTGCCCTAGAGTTTTGTCCGACTTGTAAAAAAGCAAAAAAAAATCCATATCAACTAATTTATGATGTGTTTTGTTAAGTTCTTGTCATAACATATATTGATGTTACGTAAATTTATAATATATACTGATATTCATATTTTAGAGGATAAATAGTTCTAAATATAGGGGGTAAGGTGTTTCAACCTTCCCCTTCCCCTGGAGTTTTTGTACGACTTATAAAAAAGCAACAAAATCCATATTAACTAATTTTTTATGTGTTTTGTTAAGTTCTTGTCATAACATATATTGATGTTACATATATTTATAACATACACTGATATTCATATTTTAGATGATAAATAGTTATAAATATAGGGGGTAAGGTGTTTCAACCTTCCCCTTCCCCTGGAGTTTTTGTCCGACTTGTAAAAAAGCCAAAAAAATGGATATTAACAAATTTTTTATGTGTTTTGTTAAGTTCTTGTCATAACATATATTGATGTTACATACATTTATAACATATAATGATATTCATATATTTGATGATAAATAGTTCCAAAAATAGTTAATAACTTTTACTGCAGTAGTTGTAGTACCAAAATTGCATAGCAACTACAACTTGAAAGTATGGCTGATTTGGATTAAGACGTTAGTCGAAACACGAGAAGGGACATTGCTATTCTTTCCCTGTACATTCATTCCTGATTCTTTTAGAGGAAGGCTGTAGACATGATTTGATGCTTATTAACTCTTAAAGCTCCTCTGAGCCCTACTTAATACAAAAATTCACAGCAACGTAAAATTGAAAACTAAAACTCTGCCCTTGAATTCAAAATGAATTAACAAATTAAAGGATTGTGTCTAATTTTTACCAATCATCCTTCCCAACTTTTTGAATCTCAAAAAATTTCTATCACTTGATATATAATAAACCTATGACTCGCATTTAGACTAAACCAGGAAATTTCCTCCTTCAATCCATTTAATCCTTATACCATCTCAAAAAATAAAAAAAAATATGCTCCTCATTTCCACGAATTGGACAAAAACAAGGTCCTCATATACTGGGAGATAGAGATGCCCTTATGCTCCTCCTTGAAGAATAGGGGCTGGCTCTTAGTTTTAAGTCAACAAACAACTTACATCACGCTATTACCTGAGATCGGGAAACTGTCAAGTCAACCCATAAAGCAGCGTTCACCTGCGTGTCTAGCTAGAATCTCATGTCTAAACACGTGTCTTGCCAGAAATCAATGTCTATGTAGCTACCGTTCCCAAGACGAATTCAGTGCTTAGATAAAACTACAAATTTAGTTTCAAATAGATTACAGTTGTCATTTCTTGCCAATCAAGAGAGCTTGTGTGGGTAAAACTTTCAAAATTGTAATCTCTGTTTTTACTGTCACAAGATAATGGATGAGACAAGGGTGTTGCATATTTGCCTAAAATGGGAAAAAAATTACTAAGAAAACAAAAATAAAATTTCAATTTAAAAATATAAACATAGATGATGAAAATAGTGGAACTTGGCACATTCTGATTGGATGCAATCAAAAATCTTACTTTGAGTTCTAGAGTCTAGAACCGGATGCTTAGCTGTAACATGTCTAGCCAATCACCGAATTTTACTCGTGAACAAATAAAGACACATGTATAGACATGGGATTCTAGCTAGACACTCATGTAAACGCTGCTTAAGGAAAAGAGGCAAATGTTCCAGGCTTCATGACGCACACCTTGATTGTCTCCAGTTGGTTGAAGTTCTGCTGGTATGAAAATTAAAGGATATCAAAGATCACACGATCACTAATATTAGTTAAGCTAGTATCACTGGCTAATAGGAATGAACTGAAGAGAACTTCGATAATGTTCTTAGTAAACTGATTCTTGATCAAAAGACAATGTTCTTGATCAAAAGACATGGAACTAGACCGAAAGTCTGCCTCAGAATGAAATTCCTAGTCCTCTGATATGCTTGAAATTCACTGTTATCATACAGTAGTAAGATGTTACTAGCATAACTAGCCAAAACTTGTCCTATTGTTTAGGGGTAAAGCTTATTGACAAGATACCAAATGCCGATCTTCACGAGACAAGAGGTTATAGCACTACGCCTCTGGTCTCAATGCCCGTAGTTGAATATTATGACAAATAACAAACTTATAATTACAATTGACAAACGTATAATGACAAATATTTCAGTGTGTGGTCTTAATGCTCTTAATTCAGCTTTTATTTTCTCACTGCTCTTTAAGCGTCATAGAGAATATTATAGGGCCGTTCTTTTACTCATCTATGTGCTAAGATCTTACATCTTTTGACAAAGAACCCTTAAAAGTGAAATCTTAGCACAAAGATCTTACAACTTATGGCGTTCTTTTGCAAACGTTTTTCATCATTCTGCTCTGATCAGCAGTCTGAGAACAATGATGAGTATATCATCAAAGTTCTCTCGTCATTGTTCTATATGGCAGAAGTTGGCGTCTTTCACAGTTTTTGCTAACGTCAGTGAGCTGTAAGATCTTAGAACAAAGATGAGGTAAAAGAACGGAAACCTTTGCAGAAAGATGTGAAATCTTAGACGTAAGATCTTAGTGCAAAAGAACGGGTCTTATGTCTTTGAGGATGAGAACCCCCTCACAACCCTCAGGGCAATGGTTGTAAGGTATGCCCCAAGGGTATTTAAGGTTTTTATGGAAACAGTGGTCGTATAAACTTCGGAGGGGGCTCATTGTATTGGAAATCAGAAGTTGAAGGGCCATTTTTAAGAATCAAATTTATCGGAGGGCGGCTATACCCCAACCCCACGTCATATTTTCCTCAAATGCATCAGATAGAAATTTTAAGATAGCCATTTGTTAAAAAATAGTCCAAAGAGCTATTAACATGGTCTTTGGGGTTGACACAGCCCCCCAGAGTATGGGGGTAAGGGTTTTAAGTTATGCCCCGGGGCGATGTAGATCTTCGAGAACGGAAATCATCAGAAAGATGTGAGATCTTAGATGTAAGATCTTTGTGCAAAAGAACGGGCCTTATGTTTCTTTAGAGAGTGTCCTTGTGGGTATATTAATATGGGTAAATGGGTAAAATTTTACCCACTTTGGGTGTATTCCATCCAAATGGGTAAAACTTGGATGGAATGTTATCATGTTGGATTAAGAAATACTTATTTACACACCTATCAGTGCTTAGGTTTGCCTCAAAACTTTATTCCATGGTTTCACCTAAATGTTTCTATTCCCTCCTTCTTTTATTTTATTGAGAGGGGGGTTATATCTGGACCCACAAAAAGCAGTTAAAGCTAAATGTGAATTATCCTAAATGTTATTTAGACAAGAATAGTGTCCGAGTGGCTACATAGGTCAAAACTCTTTTGGGTATGTTTCTGACTATTAGTTTTGACTTATTTAAAACTTCAATTCCTGTTTTCTGATTATAAGTTAGAAAGTTAAAATTGGATTATGAGATAATAAATAAATAAAAGTTCAAATACGGGTCAAATCCTTCTAATAGACAGTGATTTTCACAGTGATAAAATTTCACAAAAATACTAGATATTTCGGTCACATATGCAGTGACCGTCATCAGTAGTAAATCATATTTAACAAAAAGTAAAACAGTTTTACTACTGATGACGGTCACTGTATATGTGACCGAAATATCTAGTATTTTTGTGAAATTTTATCACTGTGAAAATCACTGATCTATTAAACGGATTTGATCCCTATTTGAACATTTATTTATTTATCGTCGTGGAAAGGCAGTGTTGTGTCCGAAATTATCTAGATTATGAGATAGTTATCGAGACAATATACCGACGATACAATAAACTAATCACTGCACAAGAATCTTCAGCTTGCTTAGTGGTACCATTTGGTGATAAACATATTTAGAATTTGTAGGTTCAGGGTAAATTTCGCTCAGTCTCAAATAAACTTCTGAAGTGTCTAGTCCATTTCCCATATTGGGAGCTTTTTTCCCTTATTTTGCATTGGTTTGCTACCCAGCCTTTTGAGTTCTGCTTTTGTGACAAAGTTTATTTCCTTTCGTTTGGATTTCTTTCATCGCTATTGTAAACAAGTCCTAGGACCAAGGGAAAAGCGTGTAAGGAGTTTAATATCTTATATTTAGAATTTTTCTGTATCTTTATTATTGTTCCTTTTTTTAGAAACTATTGTCAAAACCAATAGTATGAAAAGAGGAAAAAACAACAAATCTAATGGTTAAATTGTCTCAAAATAACTTTTGTCAAATTTCTTCATAAAAGATGATACCAGAAAAGTATATAGCTGTTTCCATTACTGATACTGAAACAAACCAAGCTGCGACCCCGAAGCCGCGCTGAAATAAAAATGGTGGCGGTGGATACAATTATGCCACCATCGGCGACGCAGAAAAATTATCGGTGGCGCGCCGTCAATTGATCGATATTTGTTCTATTTTCGAGGTTTTTTTTTGGCTACTTTAAAAAAGTTTTGGAAGCTTAACCGGTATCAGTTTTTATCGGAATTCGATCCACAATTCCTTTCTAGCGTCATTACCATTACCTAACCTCGGACATAATAAGGACAAAATATCAATCTTAACTTCTCAGTAACATTCTTTTAATCAAATAGGTAATTTAAAATTTAATTCAAATTAAGCTCTAAAACTTGAATGAAACAAATTTACTTGCACCATAAATCCATGGCTAATTTATGATAACATCAATGGAATTTAATGTGTATATCTTATTTTATGTTCGAATTTCCTGGTCTTGCAACCTGCATTCCACTTCTTTGACTACCTTATCCCTCAACCTCTCACTCTACGCTGCAGAAGCTATTATTTGTTATTGCTTCAAGATTGAATCTTCTCAAGTGATAAAATAAAAGTTTGAAGATTAAATATTTTAACCAACTCCTTTGAGAATGAAAGAGCTTATTTTTTGTCCTTCTCATCTTAGCAATTAAGGAATTATTATCGTGGACGTACTTGAACATGGCGGATAAGCATATCACACGATCAAAGTTATACTTTAGCGTATAGGATTAAATATTCGATTTTTATTTCATATATACATATATATATATATATATATAGCCAATGTTCAGAAAGCTAGCATGTCGTTTTTTAAGAAGTTCGTTTCCAGGTGTAAGGAGAAAAAGAAGCAACATTCTGTAAAGAAAAGCATTCTTATAATTATATTATCAAATGTATTATTAATATATTGTTAATTTTTTTATTCTGGCTTTGAATTTCAGAATTTAATTTGAATTAAGTTTTAAATTCCCTATTTTGTCAATGTTCATGCAGTTAAAGGAGCCAAAATTAAAAATTCAAAACACTTAGCTAGAAATCAGCTCTCGCACTTTCCTTTAAAGCTTTGATGAGCTTGTAGTTATCATGTATAAAAATAAGCTTGTTTACAGGGTGTGGACCCAAAATAGAACGCATAGCAGTGACAATTAGTCCTGCACCACTGAAATCTCTTTCTGCTGCAGCATTTATTGGTGGCAACGATAGAACTTTTCTTGCCAAAGCTGCAATCCATGACAGCTGAATGGTATATATTTTTCAGAAGGCAATGGTTGGATTGATTGCATCAACTAGGACAGGATCATCTCCTGGCATGAGCTGCCAATGCCACATATAAATCGCCTTGACGCCAAATCACACGATCATTTTCATCCTGTTCTTCATCATTGCTCTCACACATTTATCTGAACAAGCAGCCTTGCTTTTTTATGTATGATGAGGAGATTTAGAGTTTCTTCTCTTCTGAGAAAATTCACTAGCTATATTCACATGACTGATTGGGGTAGCTGATCCACTGACAGCACCAAATATTACAGTCTCCTCTTCAAGCTTTTCGGGGGCCTTCTCCTCTTTGTACAAGAGAAATCTCTACTGCACTAAAATGCTCACGACAAGTTGAACCTTAGGAACCTGGAGTGTTGATTGGACAAATTCCGTTCACAGAAGGTGTGATAAAGTACCTTATGTCAGTCTCTAGCACTAGAGTCTTTGCCATTTCTAACAAGAATTCCCTTCTTGTCGGTGAACCATCAAGAAGCTTCAGATGGTCATCAGTTTCATTTGTTTTGAATATTTCGAAGTCCAAAAGTGCAGTTGTCACCATGAGATGGGAAGCAAAAATCAAAATTGTTTCTCATCTTTTCTTTCAGAAGCAAAATACAGCTACTATCATTTGGTTACTCCCCAAGGTGACCTTTTAGGAGGTCCGGACAGAGCAGAGCAACATTTAGGGTGGGAAAGAATTCTCCCTCAATAGTTGAAAAACTTGATAGTAGACAGCAAAGGTCACGCATTAGTTCATATTCCTCATAATCTAGAGCAAGGTCAGGTTTCCCAAGTTTGCAGAAAACACTTGCCAGGGGGCCTTTGTATTAAATAATACTTTGCACCATACTATATGTTGCATTCCATCTTGTGGGCGCATTCCATTTTAAGGACCTCTATTGTTCTTATCTTGGTAACATAGGAGGCAGATGATCAGCAATCTGCAGAATGAGCAACTGAGCATCAGCTTCAATAACCTAATCTAAATCACAAAATTTTTTAAGGATTTCATTTCTAGTTTAAACTTGAATTTTTTCGAGAATGTTGTTAGGAAGACAAAAAAAATTTTCATATAAGTTTAGTTCTTCCACTTTGTAGATGTTTCCATGTACATATGTAAAAATCTTGTTCTAAGGCTTTTGTAGAATAGCTGCCTTTTGGATATGGTAAAGCATTTCTAAATAAGGGATTCGAGGAATATCATGGCTAGTCGAAACTCATTTTTATTAGAAAATGTTACATTGCAGCGAAGAGGACAGAAACAAGTGAATGATATTCTAAAGTCTATAGTTGATGAGTAGGTACAAAAATGCTTTGAGAGGATCCAAAAATTTTGCTCGTACCATCAAACATTAGATTTTGCATTATATTTGCTTTTCAATAGTCTCAGAAAATAATTCGGGGCTTCAAATTTTCGGCTTGCCGCCGCCGACCGTATCACTGGCGGCGGCGGAGCGATGATAGGTTTTCGGTGGCGCGCCGCCGGTTTTTGGCACAACTTCGGGGACTAGCTTCTTGTCTTTTTTTTTTTCTCTCATGATCATGGAATTTAATATTTGAACTTGGGATCTCGGGAAGTTTATATATTAAACAATGGGCTAATAAGGAAGAAAGGCTGAGAGGACTAGAGTATGTTTTACGGACAAAGGATGACAAAATTTCCAAAAATTGTCCTTTTTAGCCATCTATCTGGGGCCAAATGAATAGCAGATCGTCCCCGAAAAGGGTCGGAAGAGGTCACAAGGAAGGATTTAAGGGAAACCAGAAATTTGGGGGAGGGGGTAAAGAGTGAAGCTTTGAATGGATCGGGCGGAGGAGAAGCATACGCAGCTGTGTTCACACAGCTCAGAAGGTTTGGTGCTGCTGTGAGTTTTAGTGGTAGTTACGATCAAAAAGTATGTTAGGTATAGGCTATTTTTTGCTAGTATGGGATATTGTTAATGATCTCAGTGGTAATCCTACAACAAACATGCACATTAATGACTGTGTACCTTTACATAGTTGTCCCACACCGAGAAAAAACGTTCAAATGGCAGTACAATATTCAGAAAAACAGCCATATCTTTCAAATACCACACAAAAATAGTCAAAAGAACCTTCCATCCCATTTTCTATTGCTTATACTTATGTTTATTTTCTTTCAGTTGAAGGTAATCACTACCTAAAGGGTCGTAATGTTGATGTTAAAAAAGCCTTGAGCAAACAAGAAATGACTGCTCATAAACAAAAGCAAGATCGCTCTGCCACAGGTGGTCGTGGTGGCTGGGATGGCCCAAGGGCAAATGAACAACCTGGTTGGAATCAAGGCAGTACTGGAGGTGGTAGCTATAACCAGGGTTCTTCTGGTGGCTGGGGTGGTGGATATGGTGGAGGAGCACCTGCCACACAGGTAAAACCTCTTGTAGTTCAGCCTTCTAAGTGTATAAGTAATGAAACTTTCATTTGTACTAATCACTATTTATTGAGTCGGGCGGAGGAGCCGTGTGCGCTGCTGTTTTTATACCAAGTAACTATTTACATAAAATATTGTCTTTTTTGAGTAGCTAAAACCGAAAAAAAACTTGATATTTGAAAGAAACCTTTGGGGCTACATTAATGTCCCAAATTAGCGATCAGGGTGAGGTTTTCTAGTTTTTGTCTCAGCCAACAAATTGGTGAAGTCTATTTACTCCTTCACTTGTTCGAGAACCAAACATCTTTTAACTATTCATTGTAGCTTGTGCACGTAGAAGTGCATTAGTGTGACTGTTTGTTGGCAGTAGGAAAAGAGAGACATAAAAAATGATATCATTTTGTTGGAAGATGAGCGAGACTTTCCAGGTTTGTCTGTACCGAGAAGATGCTATCTTAGCAAATGGCATTTTAATTGTTTTTTTCTTGTCGCACTCGTCAGTAATTAAAAGTTATACCCCAATTAAAAAATTAGTAAAGCTGAAAGTCAATGGTTCCAGTTCTTGAGACTGTGGAGTCCCCTCGCGACTCTTTCTAAAACACCAGTTGGTAAGACAGAAATAGAATGTAGAACGTGCAAAAACTGATTTAGTCCAGGTTGGTCGACTGGACCATTTTTGTTCTGATCCTCGTGAGGATTTGGAAAGGGGTAGCCCTGGAAATGTAAACGGAGAGTCGAACGCTAGCGATGAAGCTATTGTAGAAATCAAGCTTAGCTCTGGCATCGTGAAAAATCGTTTTTTAATATGAGTTATCAGATCTTTTGGCTGGGTAATTTGTAAATCTCTAAAATTTATAATCTATATTAATTTCAAGATTTTGGTTTCAAAGCAATTATCTAAATTAAAAACATTATAGAACGCAAACTTAAGTGACCACATGCATCTGCTTTATCCACCGCAAGCAAAAAGTCCTCTAATCCCTAAAGTGTTTTATTCACTTTAAAGCATTTACATTTAAAATATAGATGTTTACAAACTATTCGAAGTCGGGAAACGTTTTTTGTAAGATATTCAATTAAAACTTTTTATCCGTTTTTTTTTCAATATTTTTATTGTTGTCAGCACCTAGCCTTCTTAGCTATTTATGATGTTAAAAAAAATATTTTTGATGGAGCTCTAATGGATAGGTATGGCAAACCCCTGCTGTACCGATTAATTTTCTCTTTAATGGGTATCCTTTTTTATCTCTTCTTATAAACAGGTCTTATGATCTTGTTTCCAAAGGGTGCAGCGTTAAGACGGTGGCCGGCGTTTATAATTATTATATATTTATAATTATAATCAAGAAAAACGGGAGATTTGAATAAAGAAAAGCGGGTCTAATTATCAAGAAATAATAATCAAGAAAAACGGGAGAGTTTAATAAAAAAAACGGGTCTAATTATCAAGAAATCATAATCAAGAAAAACGTAAGAGTTTAATAAAGAAAAACGGGTCTAATTATCAAGAAATCATAATCAAGAAAAACGGGAGAGTTTAATAAAGAAAAACGGGAGAGTTTAATAAAGAAAAACGGGTCTAATTGTCAAGCAATCAAGAAAAGCGGGAGAGTTAATGAAGAAGAACGGGTCTAATTATCAAGAAAAACGGGTCTAATTATCAAGAAATCATAATCAAGAAAAACGGGAGAGTTTAATAAAGAAAAACGGGTCTAATTATCAAGCAATCAAGAAATCACAATCAAGAAAAACTTGAGAGTTTAATGAAGAAAAACGGGTCTAATTATCAAGAAATAATAATCAAGAAAAACGAGAGATTTCAATAAAGAAAAACGGGTCTAATTATTAAGAAATCAAGAAAAACGGGAGAGTTTAATAAAGAAAAACGGTTCTAATTGTCAAGAAATCATAATCAGGAAAAACGGGAGATTTCAATAAAGAAAAACGGGTTTAATGTAAATAAAGCAGTGACAAACGTAATAAAAACAAGAGCAACAATAAAATATTAATTTAAAAAAATCCAAATATTTCGACTTCACATCCGGGAGCCTTTATCAACGGGGAAAAAAGAAAAAATAATAGTTAATCAACTTAAAGAAAAAGACAAAGAACAACACAAACAAGAGGAAACAAATAATTAAAACTCACAGTTTAACAAAACTTCCAAAGTACGACAAAACTGTAATCATAGAAAAGACGCCAAAATCTCTAGATAATGTTCCTCTATGTGTCTATGGGTGTTCCTCTATGTCTATGAGTCTTTTCTGTGGTTACAGTTTTGCCGAACTTGGGAAGTTTTGTTAAAATGTGAGTTCTTATCTGTTATTTCTAGTTTATGTTGTTCTGTCTTTTTCTCTAGATGATTAACTAATTTTTTTTATATTTTTTTCGTTAATTTCTCCCAGATGTGGAGTCGAAATATTTGGAATTTTTTTGTAATTACTGTTTTCCTGTTGCTTTTGTTTTTAGTACGACTGGCACTGCTTATTTAAATTAAACCCATTTTTCTCTCAAACTCTTGTAAATGGAAAAGCAGTGTAGTCTAAGAAATTATTAACTTTCATAACCAGTTCTTTCTCACTAATCAGTATCATTTCTCAGTTCACAACTTGCATATTCAGTCCATTAGTTCTGCTTCCTTACTATCACCACTAATTTCACAACTTTCATAACCAGTTCTTTCTCACTAATCAGTATCATTTCTCAGTTCACAACTTGCATATTCAGTCCATTAGTTCTGCTTCCTTACTATCACCACTAGTTTCACAACTTTCATAATCAGTTCATCTTAAAGTACATCTAAAAAGTTAACAATCAATATTTCTTGGAAATTAAGACCTAATTTAAGGACAATTAAGATCCTCCTCATTATTAGGGGTAAAGTGTAAAACTGTTAAGTATTTAACATTTTATTGTAAGTAATTAAAAATAAATTTGATGACAGTGACAAATGGGATGATTAATATGTTAGTTAGACTGCATTCGGTTTACTGCGAATTCATATTTAATCAAAGAAACGTCTTGGAAAATCGTTTTTTTTTCAGGTAGAATAGACCTAAGATGAATTATGGAGGTAAAAATGCTTTTATTTTGATGTCCTTAGTACATTGATATATTGTATCAGTCATCAGTGTCATTTTTTTGTAAACTATTTCAGAAACTTCCAATGATCTAAAAATGGGCGAAATATTTCAGACTCTAAAAATTAATCCCTCTAAAAATTTCAATATATCTTGAGTATTTTAAGGTTTATTGGGTCTAATTTCGTGCATTGGTTCTCATGGTTGGGTTATTCAGGTATCAGGGCCGTTTTTGCGGATATTTAAAACAAACTATAGAGATTAAATTCAAAACTGTTTCTAAAAGTAAGTCCTAATCCATATGTTTCTCTGAACAAGCTGGTGTCCCAACTCACAGTAGTTAAATGGCTCTTTTTTTAATTCAAGAGCATGAATGCTAAGATATAAGAAATGAGGCATCTGATGCTTTGCAAATAATTTCTGGGACCACACTGGCTAATCATTATATTGCATAAAATCGCGAAGAAAGGAAGAAAACGAGGACGATAAAACAGACAGTGAAAAAATTGAAAAATTATGCAAATATTACGGTCAAGACCTCCCTTGACCGTCCTCAGTGCAGAATAAAACTGATAAAAATATTAAAAGCCAATCTTAAAACAAAACACAAAACTAAAATAGGATGACCCTTTCTGAGTAACGGTGAAAGGGTAACTGAATAAAAAACACAAGTCTAAATGAATAATATTTCTCAGTGAAACTGTTCTTCCTTTCTTCGCGATTTTATGTTATATCTGATGCTTTGCATATATTTTTAACGTGTAGCTTTATTCCAACAAATAGAAGAGTTCATAGAATAGGAAGAATATTTTTGAAGAAGTCCAATTTTTCGAATCTGTAGGGAGGTTACGGTGCCGCTCCACAGCAGCAATGGGGAGGATCATACCCCCCTCCAACTGCTTACCCTAATCAACCATATGGTGGGGGTGGATATCCAACACAAAGTGGCACAGCCGGAGGAAGCCATGGCTCAGGTTACGGTGGTGCACCACAAGCTGCAGCACCTCAAGGATGGGGTAGTCAACCATCACAGCCTTCCTTTGGTAGTGGATATGGACAAGAGTCAAGCTACGGAGGTGGCGGACCAATGCGAGGTGCTGGTTACCAGGGTGGCTCCCAAAGACCTGCTCCTTATTCTGGTAAGTGGCTAATTTTTTTATATTTTTTTTTTAAGTTTTTCGTATTTAGTGCTCCTTTTTTCTAGTACCCTCCTAAAGAAAATTGTCGTCTGTTTTGAATTCTTGATATAGCGCTGAGCAGACTGATTCGAAACAGATTTGATATAGCTAATATATGTTTAAATTCCTATTTTTGCTTTTTATTATGGCAACTAGTTTAAATAGCCTAAAAACGGAATTTCCTTCGGAAATTTCACGAATAGAATGTTATTATCCTCGTTTGTCTCTTCTTTACGGTTTTTATTGTTTTGTCATTTTGTTTAAACATACAATAAACACTATCTCTTGTTATATCAGCTATGGTTTTATGTGTAACATTGTTAATGATTTCTTCCAATTCTTTGCAGTTGAAAAGTTTAAATTAATTGGTAGGGGGAGAGGAAACTTTTTTAATTCAAACATAAGGGATTCTGCACTGTTTATTTTGTTTGGGTTTTTATTTTTAATTTGTCCCTTAGTTGTTGTTTTTTTATTGTTGTTACATTTTTTAATTTGGGTTTTTGTTTTTAATTTGGCCCTTAGCTGTTGTTTTTTATTGTTTTTTATTCTTTATTAGTTGTTGTTAGTCATTCTGTAGCAGATTATTCAGTATATGTTGTGATGATTTTTGGTTTTTTTCCTTGAAGTCAGCGACCATGCAATAGTACGCCCTTGTTTACGTAAATATGTTACAATGAAGTATACTGTGGGGTTATTTCTTATTTGAAGTTTTTCTTCTAATTCTAAGTTATTTTTAATATATTTCCCCTCTTTCAACATCTTCAAATGGCATTTATATCTAAAGTTTGTGAAACAACTGATAAAAAAAGAAAAAAAAACAAGATTGAAGTAAATCGTTTGATACGAGGTTGTAGGAGAGTGTATTTAAAACATCAGTGTATGATTTAAAGGAAAGTTTTTTGGATTAGTGAACTTTTCTCAGTTTCAAAAATGTTTAGGTTTTAGAGTTGTAAGTTCTAATTTTCAGTTTGTGGTGACGAACTGTAAGTAAGGAGTCACTTGGGCAACAGTAATGGAAACTGAAGGAGGAAATTTTGGTAACGATTTTAATTCTGATTCCAAATATGTAAAATTCATTAGTTTAATGTGATCTTAGACGCCTCAAGCCTGGGAAATTTTGCCTGATTTTCGAAAAAGGGGGTAACGCCCCCAAAAAGGCAAGTGATCTTAAGGAAAATTGTACCGTTAGCATCAGCATATTTGAGACCTTGCTTTGAAGGTTTCAAACTGATATTTGTAAATTTGAAGTTTTGCAATCATTTTTTGTTTTTTTTTTTTATTTTTTTTGTTTTTTTTTTTTTTTTTTTTTTAGTAAATGAAAAAAAAGAAAACAGGTAATAGTTTTTTTAGTACCATTTCTGTTTCTGTTCCGTTTTTTTGTAGTTTTGCCGTTTCTAAGTTTAAGAGAGAAAACGGGTGTAGTTTAAATAACAGAAAAAAAAACTTTAAACAATAAAAATCGAAATATTTCAACTACACGCCTGGGGTCCTATATCAACGGTAAAAAGAGGAAAAAAAAATTGGTTAAATCATCTAAGGAAAAAGAAAAGAAAACTAAAAGCAAACAAATAATAATGATGGTCAGTCAGTGGCCAGAAGGAATTATTAGCTATTTAATTCAAGTTATTTTTCGGCCAGTCCCAAGTTTGATATGTTTATGCCAGCTTTGCCTCTCACTCAGACTGTCTGACGACTTTTTTTTTAATTAGTCAGGGCTCTTAACTTTTTCATCACAGTCCACCAACGTCTATTTTAATTCAAAAATCATTCCCAATTTTGATATGCTATTCTTTACAAGATCTGGCTTTTTGGACCCTGCAATTTACGATAATATGAGCGATATAGACCCAGCACGCAAGTCCATTTCCTCAATTCTCCAGCAGTCCAATTGAACTCCGCATCTTTCCGAATTGACGTCGATCCTACCAAGGCAGGTACTAACAAAATGTATCGCCGAATCCAGATCAAGAAGACAGCTTGGTTGCTAAGTCTCTCGACAGGACTGGGCTTCGGATGAACTTTTCAAGTCAAAATGCCAACTATATAAGCACTGCCTGCCTAGCAACAACTATTGTCAGGGCATATAAGGATTCCAGTTTTCTTGAGCGAGAAATAATTCTGATCTGCTAATAGCAGTACTCACCAATGAATGCAAAGTCGCTTGAACTTCGAATGTTTTTAAGGGATTAGTTTTAATTCATATGGTCTTTTTGTATATTCGGTCTTTTGTATTGATCTATATTAGTACATATTCACTTTAATCTCATAATTTTTTCTTATGTTTCTGTTCCGTTTATTAATTGCTGTTTTTTACAAGTTTTTTCTTACCATGGTAATAACTGAATTTTTTACTAAACTGAAACAGCCCAGCAGTAGAAGTATTAACACTCCGGAACAATGTTTCTGTATAAAAATGTGTTGTCCATACTCGTAAGTCATGTTAAAAAGTAAATCAAGTTGGAAATAATCAAGTACTTGAAAAAATTGGACTGTATATAATGGCAACAAAGGGTGTATACCTTTTTTCTTTGTTCAGAGTCTTTTTTTATTATTTTAGTGAAATAAACCTGCAAATAATTTCCATCTGAAATTTTTACCGTTTCTGCGAAAAACAGAAACAGTGCTGACCTCTTTGCTTTTTCTTTGTAAAGAATTTTTTTTTTTTCTCTATAACGGTGATCGTATTGAATTAATGGTCATTGAAGATTGGGAGAGGGCTCATTCAAACAGAAGTTAAATGTTCTAGCGACCTTTTAAAGTCACAAAAAATATTTTGCTACGGGAAATTGGCGTTTTCTGCAATTTTGTGGCACCAAACTACAGTTTTGGAGCAAAAAAAAATTCTATCGATTGGAAATTCTGAAATAGTTTCCCAGTTACATAGGAGTTTATGCCACAATGTAGCGTATTCATTCATGAAAAGTAGGGAGTCCATACAAGATAAATGGTTAATATGTATGGTTATCTTAATGCTTGATGACCAAGTTGATTCATTATGTTTCTCATGAAATTATGTTTAGTGATGTATAACTGTACATTGGGTATTATGAAGGATGAGCGGGGGGGGGGGTGGAGGCTGTCTAAAAAAAATTGCATTTCATCGCCCAAATTGTCTAACTTCACGACCAGTCAGATAAATATAGAAAGAGGTATGGAGGGAGGGTAGGAGTTAGTCCCTCATCTTTTTCCGTTTAGGCTAAGCCTAAATAGGGGTGCTGTGGGGTGATATATCCCTTCTTATTGCAAAAAAACGTTTCTGACATTTATTTTAAAGCTTCATTTAACTAAACTGATCTGCTTCATGTCTTATAAAATAATTTTCACAGTGATGTGTTAGCACGCATCAACTATTATGAGGGGATGATTGGGGTGGTGGGTGATTTTTTAGGTGAGGGGGTGTCTCAAAAATTAAATTTTCATGTTCAAATATCCTAACTCTTATTGAGCTTTCAGATGAATATAGAAATGAATTTGGGGGAAGGCGAGGGGGGGGGGGGTAGAAATGCATATGTAATCCATCTTTATTCCTGGGATTGTTTTTGGTCTATTCCATGGATTGTTTTTTGGTATAAAATATTACATTTACCTGCCTACCGGCACAGAGGTGCAAAAGGCGATTGTAGATGTCGCGATGACTTCAACCGCGTAGAAGAACTAAAGTCACATGGCATTTTTATCCATATCAATTATAATACCCCTTTCTGTCCCATCAAATTTTGTTGTAAAATATTGTTAAGGACTTGTCCAATAAAGTTACTGTTCTAAGAAAGTTTTTACCGAATATTTAAATTTTGTCAAAAATTTCATTGCAATCTAACATTTTAATTCTTAAGCAGAAATAACTGAAATAGCGGGACACTATCAATCAATTTTCAATTATTGATACATATAATTTATCAACGATTTTCGCTTATAAGTGAGTTTTATGGGGCAGGTACCCCAAATAATATCTTGGTTAGGCCTGGGCATGATTTGAAAAACGGTCAGAAATGAAATAACAAAAACAGTTTTTTTCTACCTTAAAAAAATTCAACTGAAAGTAAGGAACACTATTAAAACTTAAAACGTATAGAAATTATTCTGTTTATGAGTGGGGATATCCCCTCCTCAAATTTGACTAGCTTATTCTCAATCGACGTTTATATCTCAAGTTTTTTTTATTTGTTTATTTATATTGTTCTTTCGTTGTCTATAGTATTCTTAAAGTAATTAAGAATATTGATAATTAATTGAGAATATTGATTAAGAATAATACGGAATTTTATGAAAATAAGAATGCTGAAACCCTGGGTTAAGGTTTGTTGCAATAATTTTATTTAGTATTGTTACGTATTATCATTTTAATATTGTTTTTGTGGCTTATTTAGTTTGATTGTTTCCTCTTGTCTGCTAGTTACTGGGTAATTTGCCAGAATTTGTGTAGAGTGCAAGAGAGGTATCTCTGTCAATCTCTGGCATCTTCGTGCAGGTATCTCTGGTATCTTTTTCATATATCAATAGTGTTTTTGTGTCTTATTCAATTTAATTGTTTCCTCTTGTCTGCAAGTTATTGGGTAATTTGTCAGAATTGGTGTAGAGTGCAAAAGAGGTATCTCTGTCAATCTCTGGTATCTTCGTGCAGGTATCTCTGGTATCTTTTTCATATATCAATATTGTTTTTGTCTCTTATTCAAATTGATTGTTTCCTCTTGTCTGCCAGTTATTGGGTAATTTGCCAGAATTGGTGTAGAGTGCAAAAGAGGTATCTCTGTCAATCTCTGGTATCTTCGTGCAGGTATCTCTGGTATCTTTTTCATATATCAATATTGTTTTTGTGTCTTATTCAAATTAATTGTTTCCTCTTGTCTGCCAGTTATTGGGTAATTTGCCAGAATTGGTGTAGAGTGCAAAAGAGGTATCTCTGTCAATCTCTGGTATCTTCGTGCAGGTATCTCTGGTATCTTTGTCATATATCAATATTGTTTTTGTGTCTTATTCAAATTAATTGTTTCCTCTTGTCGGCCACCTATTGGGTTTTAATGAGTGACGTAGTGCTGACGTATTTATAAACGATATTCTATAAATGCTCCTCCATTCATTGAAAAAAAAAATGATTTTTTTTTTTTTTTTTTTTTTTCAATGAATATAGGAATGAATATTCATTCATTCATTCAAATGTAATATTACTTTTGACAAATAAGGTAGTATTAAAATATAAGGAACAAAAATTTCTTTTCTATATTTTAGCAACCCAGTAATTTCTTCAAGAAAATATTTTTCAATGGTATTCCTCCCACTAGATCCTCGGTGAGACTCGGATCGAGGGATTAATTAATTGTCATTAATACCGGTAGTTGGAATGAATCTTGAAAGAGATTGTACAACTTCTCAAGAACGTCTGAGCCTTAGTGATACACAGTGGCGTCGTTTCGGGGGGGGGGAGGGTCAAGGGGGCAGCTGTCCCCATCTCTATGATTTGTAGAAAAAATCATAATATAGCCCATGCCCCCTGACTCTCTGGATGTAGACCCCTTTTCACCCCTCCCCAATAAAACTACTGGAGCTACGCCCCTGATGATACATTAAAGGTTTTGAAAAGGGGTCAACAGCATGAGGATTGCATTTTCAGGCCACAACTCGCTTTTGGATTACCACTTGGATCAATGGTAATAACTGTTTGTTCCTCCATGCTTTAGCAACAAGAAAAGAGAATGAGCCACATCTGTTGTACTAAATGAAAAACACTACCATAAAAAACTTCTTTAATGTCTTTAAAAGAAATTCAATATGAACCAAAGCTCGAAAAATAAATAAACAACAAATTACCCAGTCTGTATCTTCTGTTTCTGTCTTAAGTCCACATTCTTTCGTGTTGATCTTCTCAGATTGCTCTTGAGTTTCTTCAACTTTTACCTCTTTGCTTCCTCTCACCGTCTCGTCAGTTTTGGACAGTTCTTCTTTTATGAAGTCCAACAGCTTGTGGCGGGGAATTTCAGGAACAAATTCATTTTAGCACAAAGTTATTGGCTATTGGGTACATATTGGCACATACATATCTTAAAAGACATATATATATATATATATATATATATATATATATATATATATATATATATATATATATATATATATATATATATATATATATATATATATATATATATATATATATATATATATACTATCTTTATAAACGAGCAATAATTGTACATTTATGTATGTAGTTTTTCTCAAAAACGGCTCCATATTTTTTCGGGAAAATTAGTATCTGGGGATATTCTCGCATTCAAAAAAAACGATCTAGATAGGACAGAAGTCTGAGAAACTTCGTTAAGAGCCGTTTGGTTTTTGCAAATGACGTCATGTACTATGTTGGTACATCATATAAGCATTTTCTGATATGATGTTATGCATATAATAAATAAGATTGTTGATTTTCCACCGCATCAGTTATTTATATAATATAATGTCTGTTGGAAGGCCCAAAAAATGAGAATTTACAGTTGCAGTTACTATAAATGGTGATTCTTTGGAACCAACACCTGAACTATCAAACCTTATAAGATGTGAAAATCGACAACCTGGATCATCAATTGCGACAACGCCAATACGGGCAGCTAAAGCAAAGGCCATTGCTAAATTGTCTGAAGTAACCAAAATCCAAAAACGTGTCAAAAATGAAAATGAAGAGCAAAGACACGGGCTCTTAGAAGATATGCAAAAACGACAGTTAGAGCTTGTCAAAAATGAAAATGAAGAGCAAAGACTCATGCGGTCAGAAGATATGCCACACCGAGCATGTGAGCTAGTCAAAAATGAAAACGAAGACCAAACACACACGCGGTTAGAAGAAAAGCGGCGGCGTATCAAAAATGAAAATGAAGAGACAAGACATACGCGGTTAGAAGACATGCGACACCGAGCATATGAGCGAGTCAAAAATGAAAATGAAGAGCAAATACACAGGCGGTTAGAATAACAGCTTCGGTGTGTCAAAAATGAAAATGAAGAGCCAAGACACATCGATTAGAAGGAATGTGACACCGAACATGTGAGCAAGTCAAAATTGAAAATGAAAAGCAAAGACACACGCAGTTAGAAGAAATGTGACACCAAACATGTGAGCGAGTCAATGAAAATCAACCTGGACGGTGAGAATCAAAACGTGTCTAAATTGAAAATGATAGCGATGGTGATTGGGACTGGGAGTAAAGGTTCGGTTATGCGTATTTCGTAATGACGAAAGACAAGCCGAGGTAAAATGAACCAAACAAATTGAAAATGATAGCAATAATGATTGGGTTTTGGATTTTGACGTGGATAAGGTCATCAATGCCTATCATACCTTTGAAAATAAAAAATCTGGACTGAAAAATCGTTGGAAGAAAAAGAAGTTTTTGTCCCACCACCTGAACAGTTAAAAGGAACAAGGTTCGACGATATGTCTTTCATAATGACAAAAGACAAGCTGAGGCAAAAGTTAAAGGTGCATTAAAAGAAAATTAATTTTACAAAGGCACTACTTCTAATTTAAGGTCCATTTGGACGTCATGACATCAAGAAAAGACTCAAATTGTCTGCGTTTAAAAGACACGCGACAATAAGAATCCATATATAGAAGCCTGGTGCGTGTCGTGAAGCCGCTATGCCACTGTACTATATATATATATATATATATATATATATATATATATATATATATATATATATATATATATATATCTTCTTTTTTCCCTGTTTTTGCTTTTCTTGTTTATGCCCTTTTTCGCATTATTTTTTCATGCTTTACTTTACTATTTACCTGTTCGATTTATGTGATTGATAAAAATGTGTTAAATAATTCTGTCGTTCGGGAAGTGGCGAGTATTCCATTCCAAAAAAAAAATCTTTTCAGTTTTTGAAATTGCAAATTATGTAAGTTTCCTATTTAGAGCTGGAGGGGAGAAAATAATGGCTACCTTTTTTGTTGCAGCACCAAGTGGTGGTGCTGGAGGATATAGTTCTCAGCCTGCTGGTGGCAGAAGATACTAAAGCGGTAAGTTCATATCTTTACTTAGTTATATTCTTCCTCGTAATATTTTATTTTTTCATTTCATGACGGATTTTTCTCTATGCTGAAAGACAACGACATCGTTTATATATATATATATATATATATATATATATATATATATATATATATATATATATATATATATATATATAGATATATATGAGTATGAAGAACACGTTTACGTGTGTGATTATAGTTTCATAATTTACCTAAGCGTAAATTCAGGATTATATAACATTATTTTTGAATTTCCCACTACAGGGGTTGGTAGTACCTGTTTGAAGAACACCTTCTGATTTGTGATCTTAGCTGCATAATTTCCCTAAGCCTATATTCTGAATTATCTTAGATTTTTATTTTATTTTTTTTTTATTCAGGCGCCTTAGTATCAGTTTTTTGCTGCTCTTTTGGCGCACGTAGCAGCGGAGTAGTTTTTTTGTTATTTCTGGACAATAATTTAGTCGTATTGTTTTTGCATATTTCCATTTTATCTGCTATAATTTTCTCCGTCTATCTGTTACAATATAGAGTTTTTCTATGATCGGTCTTGGGTGAGGAAGCTTTGTTTTAATATTATTTTTGAAGAATATATTTTAGAGTTTTAGTAATGTGTTTTATTGGAATAGTCTTCAGCATAACTGATGTATTTTTTAATTTTCTTCGTCTAGGTGTCATTTATCAACAGTCAGGCAGGCAGGAGGTTTAGAATGAGGATAGACATCGCCAAGTGACCAAAAGTGACATCTATCACTTAACCTTCTCCCATTTGTATTTATATCTTGTGGTCAAATAATTATTGTGACATGCTCTTTTTTAAATTAATAGATTATCAGGAAATAAACTAAATTAAATCTATTGAAAAGTTTGTTTTATTTTTTGGGAACTCAATATTAAAGCATAGTGGTTGGGAGCAAAGGTTTATTGTTTTTTTCATCAACTCTGAGAGATTATGAAAGAAAACTTGTCATTTTCTAGGAAGAGCTTTCGGCTATATTTTTGACGAATTTTGGAATTTTTGACGAAATTCCGATATATTTTTTTTACAAATCCAGTGGTTTTAGGACATTGGCATAAAGGGAAGGAAATATTATTGCCAGCGTTAATTCATAGAGGTTTGAACGCTACATACGAGCGGGAGATGCTGAAAAAACGGAGGTTCCTCGGGTCTGAATACGCCCATCTCCTGCAGATCCGCTTTGTGGGTATGACTAGGGTGTGGGTTTAGACCATTGCAAGAAAACGGGAAGTAGTACCAATTGTCATGAGTAAGGTAAAAAAAAATTGTATGTAGGAAAAACAAAATGAAATTAAAATAGTGGTTATTGAGGAAATAAACTCCGTGAACCTGAAACAGCCTAAATATTGGACCTTTTTTTACATCTCTCTTCATCTGTTTAAATATTTTGCCAGAAGACAAATCTTTCGGGTTGAACTTGCGAATGGTTTCCTTTTCAATCTGATAGTATACGTAGGTAATACGTAGGTTTTCCTTCGTCTGAAAAGAACATAGAAACAATAATAGGGTGTAGCAGTATTACAATAAAACAATAAGGGTATAACAATAAAACAATAATAGAAACAATAACAAGAAATATGGGTTTTGATGAAAAAATGGGTTGGAAAGGGTTGAAACGGGCTAGACGAAAGATTAATTGAAGGTGAGAATACTAACGAGGATGATAAATGTAATGGAAAATTCTTCAAGTGGAAAGTGTGGTTTAGAGCCATTTATTTAGAGCAAAAAATAGCTGAGGTTCGCAGAAGAACAGAAATGCAGGTTGACACACGGCAGGTATAGATTCTCGTCTTACAATGCAGATGGGTAGGTAACCAAACTCAATTTATCATAAAGACGGTGAAAGCTTTAACCAACAATGATTGATTGTTAATATATTTTTACTGTTTTTAATTTGACTGGACTTATAACTCTTGGTTTTTTAATACTTGTCATGGACTTAACCGTTTTTGTTTTGTTTTTTACTTTACTTGCTAAAAAGCAAGCTGAGTTTTGAAGAATGAGCTATTCTTTTGTATTGAGAATCACTTGATAAATTTTCCAATTTAAATAACAAATAAGTCCTTGTAAATCGTTTTAAAGGATATTTCATGGATGGACTACGGTCTGTCCTTGCCTATCGCCACTGTAGAAGAACTGACTACTTGTTTATATGGTGCAAAAAAGTTGTAGTGGCCATATCCATATTTTAGTTCAGCGCTGTCATGCCAAGTCAATTCCTTATCCATTTTCATCGTCGTATTTTGAATCCTATTCGCCATGAGATTCTAATTACACCGAAAATCAGTCCATTCCGAAAGCCTGTATTAACTGGCTGGTGAATGGGTCTTAAAGAAGCCAACGTTACTTTACATATTTAAAATTAATCTTTAATGTTTCGTCTGAAATACACAATTTTGTGAAAGCCTATAACTGTAACTTGAACTCAAAAGTCAACATTGTTAAAGCAATGGATTCACCAGTTTCGGACCTATTCATTCACTGGGCCGGAGTTATTACTTTGACTAAATTTGTCTAAAAAGTAGGAAAATGTTTGTCTTTTCAACCATTTTCAGAAATTTTTGATGTGTTTTTCAATCTTAAAAGAATGAATTAAAATTTCAAAATATATTTCGGTTGATGGACAATGCCGAAGCACAGTGACCGAATAGTAGACACATTATCGTCTTATGGTGAAAGATTAAAACTAAAGGGCTACAGAAAAACAGCATAACAACAACGTGCACAGGGAACTGAAACCTTGATGAACATTCTTGGCAAAATTTTTCTTGGCAAGTTTTGGCAAGTTTGGAATTTTGCCAAGAAAGCTTTCTTGGCAAAATTCGTTATAAAATAAAATTGTGTAATTGCTGATGATATTGAGAAAATTGTCGGGATTAATTCAATTAAATCGGCCAATGGTGCCGATGTAGTGTAGGATCAAATTTATTGTGGATGAAAAGAAGAAAGATAGTGCATTAGATTTGAGAGATAGTAACAGGTATCAGGATATTATCAGACAGATCATTGATAGATGGGAACAATTGTTGAAGATGAAGAAGTTTTGCCAATTGTATAGCATTTTCGCGAATTAAAGAGGAAAGGATGTCTTAGATCCATATATTTTAGAACAGAAATCTTTGTTTGGAATGGCTGATTAAACACTTGAACAGGTAGAAACATTTTTTATTATGTATATTAGGTAGGAGAGTTTATCCAGATTTTGTCAGAGTTTCTTCTTTTTTTATATATACAGAGCCAAGATTATGTTGTTCGTTTGACAAACATCGGAACTCTACGTGTGTCTTTTTTTTATTATAGTTAATGAACCTTACGCAAAGGCGAATGGATAAGTTTATTAAAGCCTGATAAAATGCACCTTAAATATATAATAAATGGTTCTAGGCGTTTACCCCCCCCCCCCCCCGTGGAAAATAAGGCTTTTTAAATTTGAGAATTTTGTTTGAGTTTTATTTTTTTAATTTTCGTAGGGGGGAGGAATTTTGGTACTTGTGTATTATGCGCCACTCACTCAAGTTTACGCTGTGTAAAATTCGGACCCCTGCCCCCCTCCACTCCCCCCCCCGTGGAAAATAAGGCTTTCCAAATTTGAAATTTTTATTTGGGTTTTATTTTTTAATCTCCGTAGGGGGAAGGAATTTTGGTATTTGTGTATTATGCGCCACCTTAATGAAACACTACATTACCCTAATAATAATACTTAATGCTTGGAAAAACGGTCATTGAAAAAAAAACACTAAACACTTCGAAAAAAGACTTAAATGAAACATTACATTTACTTGAAACAAAAAAAAACTTTTTTTTCCTTTATTATTATTATTATTTAGTTAGTTAACAAAGATTCCAGATACCTCGTTATTCTTCTGGTTTTTTTTAGTGACCATATACCTAGAAAGAATTGTTTTCTGACTTCAAACTGTCCAAATACTTTACCCCCTCCCCCCTTATGTTCAAATACATAGCCCAAATTATATATTTCCCATATATTCTGTCACTTGTCTTTGTCTGGTCTCGCGCTAAGCTGAAATAAAAACTAACGAAGGACCGGTTTGTTCTCAATTTTTACACCGCGTAAACTTGAGTTAGTGGCCCATATACACAAGTACCAAAACTCCTTCCCCCTACGGAAATTCAAAAAACAAAACTCAAAGAATATTCTCAAATTTGGGAGAACCTTATTTTCCACGGGGAGGGGGTATTTTTCGGGAAGGTAAACGCCGGCCACCATAATAAATGAACCGTTATCTCTGTATCATGAATATTTAATTATCAGATAATATCTTATTAATTAAAGGGACGTTCGGAGATTCGACGTGAATAAAAGAACTGAAAACCACGAATTAAAAAAAAAAAACTAATCTAAAAATTTCTGACGATCTATCAGAAGCCAAGGACCTGACGCGTCTTGGATGGTTTTATGCTGCATTGGTAATAGTGGTGTCAATTAATTTTATCAACTTTGAAAATTTGGGACAAGAATCAAATAGAAAAACTACAATGATACTGACGAAATTTCTCGTCAGTTATTGAGTTCGTAGGGATTTTTCTTTGTTTTTTTTTGGGGGGGGGTCAAAGTGCCTTTTCCTAAGGTTGAAATTATGTTTTTATTGCTATGGGAATACAGCTGTAAGATTCGTCCATTACACAATTTTTTACGACTAAGGCTCAGCAAGAGTTAGTTGAACTCTGGAGCCAGCTAATGCTTTTTGAATTCAGCTAGGACCAGTGAATTAGAGACTTTCGTTATCAATCCTTAGCTGTACTGAATTTCAACCATTTCATGAATATTTGCCACTTTTAGCTAGTCGGAATAGCCTATCAGATAAATCTTACTATGAATATTAGTACCTCTCACAAGTCACGGTGTCACCAAGCCGGCTGATCTCAACAGATGCACACGCTTCTCCACCCTAGTCTATTCGAAGCTTCGCTCTTTACGCCCTCTAGTGAAGTTTCGATTTGCCATAAATCTCCTTAAAACGTCTTCCCATCCTTTTTGGGGGTGACTTGCTTTTTGACTGGCTCCAGATAGTTTGCCAAAAACACGAAAAAAACCAAAAATTTGGCTTTCTGTTGTTCTTCATCTGGAAAACATGGTTGGTTTGATATTAGCCAATCGCATTGTGATCCCTTTACAGTTGAAAGGTGACGTAACATTCAAAATATTAAAGATTTGCAAAACTTATTTTATGCGGAAAATTCAACTTCAAAAATGAATTATAACACACTCTCCAGTATTGATTGCCTATAGCCGTTAGTACGCTGGTTCTGTTTGTTTACTTTTAGTTTGAATATAAATAAAATCCTCCCTCCCCCCCCCCCACCTTCCCTCTATAATATTAGAAAATGATCCCTTTCTACAGTTGCAGACTCAAAAACAGATTTTATTTCTTATTATATTCACTGTATTCCGTAAGCACTGATTTGAAACTTCTTCATACTGTAATATATACGATTTTCTTGTATTCCTCCTTCTTTAATCCTCCTCACAATAAGAATGATAATTGAGACTGTGAAATTTCCAGAGGGTACACCCTTGAAACTCCTGGTTATACTTGTAAAGCATACATTTATTAAAGAATATCAGGTTTTTTTGACGTTACACACTATGTGCTCCTTTTTTAAGTCTAAAATTTGAAACATATTAATGAACATATTAACAAAAATCATTGAACTACCCTAGTTTAATGCTCCACAGATTATTACTAATCATGGCTTAAAGTAATTTCGTCTATTTGTTCAGTATGTTGCATTTTACCCTGTAGATACTAGTTGTTCTTTTTTATGTCTTTGTAGTTAAAAATGGAGCGCAATTGTTATAACAGCAAGGATAGTAAAAAATGCGATCGGATTACTTGAATTAATGAGGTAGAAGTTTGCACAACCATATTTTTCGTTAATAAAAAATCAAAAATTCGACCTTGAACAAAAGACCTCCATGTGCGGTTTGGTAGTAGGGGAAGCTAAAATAAAAAAAAAGAAACGTATGTGAAAAATCAGAAGAAAGTGAGCCGAAAAAGGAATGGCCCCAAACAGCTTAAGAAGGCGTGGCTTTCCTTTTCAGATGGCTTTCCGTTTTTCCTTTTCACCACATTGTTAACATCTAAATTTTTGTGGCAAACAAGTGTTGTCAGATTGTATCGGTTAAACGTAACAAAATTCACGAATATTGGGATGTTTCCATAAAAAGTTCATAGTTTTGAAAAAGAAAAGTAGTTTTCAAAAGAAAATTTTGGAAAATCCTGGTTGTCAAGTATGAATAGATAGTTGCAGGGGGTGGAAAATTTGTATTTTGATGTCCATAGCACTCTAATAAATAAAGGAGGTTTTTGGTTGAATATTGTCCCATTGACGCACAACGTGAAAACTTATGCCATTGTTTTTTTTTTATGCTCGTTGTTGACATATCTTTGTATTTTTTTTCGAAACTTGTAGTGTCATTTGTGTTCATATGAGTCTAATATACTTTTATTTTCTAGCCTTTACCTAATGGATTTGAAAACCAAACTGTGATATTGGACTGTGATCAGCTTTTAATGTTGTAGCTTTTATTGATTTATTAAAAATATTGTCTAGAAACTTCGATTATTTTTTTGCGACTACCGGCAGAAAAAACACATGGCGTATATACCTCTCTGTGAGGATCGGAAAACTACTAACTGTATACCACAGTATATAAATATTAGACAGTATGATCGTCCCCTATCTCACCCATTATAAAAACCCGAACCGAGGTGCGAGGGCTCCGGAGAACGTAAAAACATAAGCGACATTAGATCTTTTCACGGGTAGTTAAGTCAGATTTTTCTTGAATGCGAAACTTGGCTTCAACGTTGGAACACTAAATTTTAAAGAAAGTAATTTTAAATTAATTTATTCCAATACATATATGGAAATTGGTAATTAGTAGTGCAATGTTATTATTAGATGTTTTTAGGAATTAAAAATAGGTTTCGAAGTCTCGAGTTGGTTTCAAAGGCATTTTGAGAAAGTTTCTGCCAAAATACGTGTTCGAGAGTAATTGGACCGCTGATGGCAGATCAAATGAGAGGAGCTGTTTATGAAAGAGTATGTGGGAGGAGCTGTTTGTTCGCACCGCGAATGAAGAGCCAGAAATCATCTGCGGTGAACTTACTGCTAATTATCTTTATACAGTGTTGTATACTGAGAAATACTGGCTATGTAGGAAACAACAAAAGCACAAAGAAGCTATGTAGGATGCCTTTAAGTACCCCTTGTATAATGTCACACGATTGCTTTCAGAGTTGCTAGTCACCGTCATAGCCAATTATACTGGTAGATGCGGTGCGGACTGCTTTGAAGATGTGCTGTCTGTCTATCAGCTTCCTCTTTGAATTAGTTAAAAAATTATGGTGTATTTTATGATCTAGAATGAGCAGTCCTTTTCCAAGGCTCTACAATTTCTAGAAAACTGAGAACTTTTCATGATCCTCTCCCCTGGTCAATCCACTAATGTCACCCCTTCATTAAGTATGTGATTTAAACAACATGCGTCACGTTTTTTGTCACTTCTTTTAATTTTCATTGTGAAATATTCTTAAAGACTAAGAAGCGTGGTGTCTGAATTATTTATTTATTTTTCTTCGTTTTTTCTTTTGGGGGGGGGGGCTTAAAAAACGTTGGATTTGGTATTTCTGGTATTGCCTTTTGAAGTTGGTTAGAATCAGGCTGTTTTTTTTTCTAGAAAATAGGGCGAGTCTTTTAAGCAACCTCAGTTGTGATTATTTTATTAAGATTAAGTTGGTCTTCAAAGTCAGTTTTTAGAGTGTTGTTGATTGGTACAAACTAATGTTTTTTTGTTGTTTTTTTTTTTTTATTGAGAAATTTAGTAAGCTGTTTTTGATTTTGTGTATGTTAAAAACAGGGAAAACAGGGAAAACAGGGAAACAGGGAAAGTAGAAAAAGCTTTTGGGCATTAAAAAAAAATTCAACAGCTTCTAAGTTCTTAGCTCTGGGATATATTCTTTTTCCTTTTAAAGAACCGTTCAATCCCCCAAAAGGAAATTTGGCTTACTTTCATACATTATTTCTAATTATTAATCATCTAGTTTGTAATTGATGCTTTTGGAATATTTTTTCTTTCATAAAACTGACTAAACATAACTAAATGGTTAAACATAAAAATATAAATTCTGATCTACTAATCATCCTGCCTAGAGCAGTTCTCGACATAGAAAAAATAGAACGATTTGATTATATGGAGTTGATTCTGTATTGACTGATTTGTACGGCAAATTTATTTACTTATTTCAAGTTCAAAAAATATAAAAACAATCTCGTAATTTCCTACTCCGACTTAACGATTTTGTGGAATTTAGGGTTTTCCGAGTTATGAATGATTTAAAAGTAATGCACTAATCAAAAATAAGGTTTGCAGTATGATCGGGCTTCTTAGCCAACGTGATGTCGATGTAACCCTATTCCTCGAATTGTATTTTTAGCCGGTTCTTTCAACAGACGGCTACTTTGTAAGCAATACACGCAGGTCACGTTATGCAGAGGAAGAATAAGATAGATTGATAGATTTTTTTTTCATATAACAATACTAATACTACAAATCGCCACAAAGGCTCCATGGCATGTAGGAGGGAAATTATGAAACAAATCTCATAACATCAAACTATTAAATATTCAAACACTTAACATGTAAAGCACTTGCTTCATAAAAACGGAGAAATTAAAAAGATGAAGTAAGCATAAGGAAAGAGAGTTCATTAAGTAAGCTGTATCAAACTGTAGTTAATCGCAACGTCTATAACTATAATTAAAAAAATGGATAACATTACACGTCAAGGGAAAACCAATAATATGGAATTCAAAAAAAAAAATTCAAGTCTTTTGAAGCTGCCAAACGAGTGGCATTCTCGAGCCGAATCGGGAGGGTGTATCGTATCAAATGACACGCAACGAAAGAATTAAAATCGGATCTTATTGTTGATGTATGCAGAATTTGAATGTTTTGAGAATTACGGAGCTGGTTATTTGACCGATCAGATACAAAAGAAGATGTAAATCTAAGGGACCTAGGAATATCACCATGGAGCTGAAGGAAAGCGAAAGACCCACAGGAAAGAATCTAAAGTTTTTCAACATCAAGCAACGGTTCATTTACCGAACGATCTACATCCTGGAAAGGATTTATAGCTTTATTGTAGTCGTTCGAAAGCAGTTTGAGAAAAAAAAAGAAAATGTAGACATCCATATGACTGGACAATAAGAATTAATGAAGTTGTGAAATAGGATTCTTAGAATTAGTCCAGGAAAAATATGTTTATGTTAGAATACAAAGGCTTGTGCATACCTTCATTTTAATTAAGTCACTATGGTGTTTAAAAGATAAATTTTCATCTAGGAGGATATCTAGGAAATGGACATTGCCATCCTTTGGTCTATTAATAAACCCTTTGGATATATGAATTTTAGATAGTTGAGGACAAGCCTGAGATATACGAGAAAAACTAGACTTAGAAACATCTAGGGCAAGAGAGTTGGGATCAAACCAAATTAAAACTCTCGAACAGGTCCACTAACTTTGTACGAACCTCGTCCTCTGTCTCCCAGAAGTAATAAGGGGGGTATTTTCGGCAAAGATAACGAGAGAATCTGAGGAATTTAAACTATGTTTATGGGTACGGGAGAATGTTGGACGACAATAATAAAGAGGATTTTTCTTTCTAACTGCAAAAATTAGGTCGTTCACTTATATTAAGAACAATACTGGCCCTAAAATTGACCCTTGAGGGACCCCGGGTCAACACTTGATGGTGAGCAAAAAAGCGGATAAACAGAAATTATTCTACCAGACATGAAAGAATTGAACCAAAAAACGCACAACTTTCTATATTAGTCTCTGGCTCCAAGAACATTGACTTAATACAAGGTGGCCCAAGATAAGACCTGAAATTGGATCGTGAAGGAGAAGAACTAACAGCAGAAACAGTCCTTTCACCAATACTTGCAAAATATGAAGTAAATGCGTCTTGAACATTCAGTTCACCCTTGATAGTTTCGCCATCGAGATCCCAAAAAAAAGGGACTGATGGAGACTGAAAAGAGACCCTAAGGACAGAATTTATAACCTGCCAAGTTTTTCGAATTTCTTTACCGCAATTTGAAAAACAATTAAAATGATACTGGGACTTAGGCTTTCGACGCACAGAATTATAAATATTCCGGTAAATTTCGAATCGCTGAAAGCGAATAGCTTTCATTGACGGGCTAGCAGACTTGCACGCCTTGGGTCATCCAAGGATTTCTAGGAAAACCCCTCTTAGATTTACGATTAGAAGATGAAACAGAGCAAATATCAAGAACAGCGTCTTTAATAGACTCATGAAAAGTATCAAATAAATTACAAAATCAGAATCACTCTCAAAATTACCCCAAGAAATTTCTGCCAATATTGACAGGAGCATTAATACCACTTCATCAAATCTAAAAGGTCTTTTACCATTCTCACTAGTCCTATTAATAGTCAGATTATCAAAACAGTATATAGAGTAAACCAGAAAATGATCAGAAATGTCACTTGCTAAAGCATAATTTTGGATCAAGGTAGCTGTACAGAAAACATTTTCTATCAGAGAGGATGTAATGTCTGTTATGCGAGATGGGATACATACAGAAGGTAAAGTACCTGCGGCAGGCATGGACGAAAGAAAATCTAAAGATACAGCAGACCTTACATCCATCAAATTTATATTAAAATCTCCCATAATAATTAACTCAGTCGACTGTTTGAGGATGGTATCCAGTAGATCATTAAGGATGTGTGGAAACAGAGGAATAGAGCCGCTAGGAGATCGATAAATAAAACCAAATATTATATTATTACCTCCACATTTAATATGGAGGAACAGTGATTCAAAGACACCTTCGATTTTTCTGGATAAATCCATTATAAGAGAATATGGGAAATAATTAGATACATACAAGGCAAGACCCCCCTTGGTCATCTTTTACCGATTCAGTCGCTCCATCTTGTAACCTTGCAAACCCAAAAGTATACCATTTTTACGATCTAAAAAGTCTCACAAACCAACAATATTCGATGGCCCTTCAGAAGCAATCTATTTTAGATGGTCAATTGAGGAACAAAGACCCTGATTAAAAATATCCAACCCGTGTGGCAGCCTCCCTTACATTAGAAGCATATTTACTCGTTACTGAGGTGTTCATGTAGTCAAATCGCTGTTAAAATGCGCAATCTAACGAGTTATTTTCCAACTCAAAAAGTCGTCCTTCAAGGGGTAAATTACCCCTAGAAGCACAACAAACTGGGGACGTAGCTAATTTGGCAGTAAAAAAAGTAAATTTTTATATAATTAATAATACAACAAATTTCCTGAAATATAAAAAAAACATGGAAGAATATTTTGAAGAAATTCTCTATTTACATTAACATCCAAAGTTAATAGGTCGAAATTAAAATCAGCCGACATCAGAACGGAACCGGATTTTCGCGCTCCGAGAACTGAACAAGTATTATGATCAAAAACATCAAAAGAAACTCGCTGGATTACTAGACAGAGGTCTGTAAAAAAAAACATAAAATAACGGTAAGCATCCTGACAGAATAATTTCCATAAATAAGCTCTTGCATATTCCTTCTTTCCAAACAGATATATCACACATCATGATAGAAGACCAGCTATTTTGAACATAAATTGCTAAGCCACCTTTCGCCCTAACATTCCTCTTGTGGAAAGATAGCTTTATATTTGGGGATATCCAGCATGGAAACAGGAGTATTATCCAGTAAAATGGTTTCACAAACAGTAACAACGTCACGTGGACTCGAAGCTAGTAAGAAATTGAGTTCCTTGTGAGCACTTTGTAAACCTTGAGCATTTAACTGTAGAAAGATTAGGAAAGAAAAAAGAAACACTGGAAACACTGGGCAGAAAAAGGAAAGAAACACTGGGCATTTGACGACCATTCGAAAAAAAATCCTATTCTGGCAAGTCTTTTACACTTGGTTGGTCACATTCACTGAAGAATTATGGTCCTTAAAAGTGTATCTAGTTTCAACTTTGAATCTAGAAATCCTTAGAAACAGTTCATATCAGACACAGATTATGAATATGTAACTAATCATTATTCAAACGGAAGGTCGGGTCTCCAAACTGCAAATTTCGGTTACATCAAAAATCGTCCTACAAGGTTTAGTATGTGAATCATTTCTCACATATATAACACCTCTAAGCGTCCACACATTTTTTGCCTCAAACTTATTGCGTGCTAGTCTGAAAACATCTTGTCTTTGTGTCATGAGCGCTTCATTGACAAAAATCTGGGAACCTTTCAGATTTTTACAATTTCGCAAAATCTCAACCGATGAAGCTTCTGAATCAAGGGTAAGTTCAATTGGAGCATTAGTTTGATCAGCAGCTCCAAGACGTCTAGCTTTCTTAAAGACGGATATGTCAGAAGGAAGGCCCATAATAGTGTTTAAGCAATCAATAACTTTTTTCTTCCAAGGTTGGCTAGATCATGAGCAGAAGTGTCAATACCAGAAATAATAACTTCATCCAGAAGTGTACTTTGATGCATATCTTCCAGTTTAGTTTCAAGCTTTAATAACTTACAGCTATCCTTCAGTACTTTTGATCTTAAATCATTCAGACTTTTCTCGATCACATCGAACCGTGGCTGGAATTGCAAATTGATGGCTTTGTATACGGACTGAGTAAAGGTGCCCAAAAAATGATTTTTAAACTGCGAAGGAGATACACTCTCGATTCGGGAAACCTCATCCTCTGCCTTTTTCCTGATTTCATCCTTATTCCCAACTTGCAGGCTACTTAATTCACTCTGCATTGATGAAACTGAAGCAGACAAATCAGGCAATACGTCTTTATCATCCACACTTAATTTGACCGTCTTCTGCATGTTCTTCCTGTCATCTCTAAGGGTCTTCGGCAAGCTGCTCCGTTTAAGGCTAAATATTTCTGATGTCACGACCTTAAGTTCATCAGTGCCTTAACAATGACCTTCATAGTTATAGCTATCGGTCATAGCAGGTATCAATGTCTTTATTTTACCTGGCCAAAGTTTGTAATATCTGAAATGGGCGTGTAATATCTGAACGTCTGGGGAAAGGTAGTAAAGGATTTGGTGGAAATAAGAAATTCATGGGAGTAGCAGAGAGTGGAGTTGCCAGCATATTGGGAGGGACGTGTACAGATGTGTTGGCCTAAGGTGGATTTTGCGTAGCACGATTATCACTTGTATTAAGCGAAATATTTGTAGAGATGTCTTGGATCTTCGTTTTTGGAATGCTTTGGCTCCTATGTGATGGAAAGGCAGCATGGTTTTCGTATTCGCGTACTTCATTGTTAAATATAAAAGTAATTTTACTTTATTTTTTTCAAAATCAATACACTATGTTGTGACTTGCAAACGGGATGCAGATTAGGGATATTTTATAGTTTTGGGTATACGTATTCATGGAAAAAGTAGAAAATTGATTAAATTGTATTAGTAGTGCCTTATATTTTTGCCAGGAATTTTAAGAAATACTACGATCTATAAAAAATAATAGCGTTGCAATGCTGGGCCACTCGCTAGATCATAATTTTCTCGCTATTAAATGAAGATATGAAACACTTGCCGTTAGCGCAAAAGAATATGGGAAACTCACAAGAGTGGGAATTGGCCCTAATGTCAAAAAGAAGAGTCACTGACCCCATCTAGCCTTCGCTGATTTTGTTTGGTCTTAAACTGATGCATATGTCCTTTTAAGACTTGTAAAATAAAAAGGAGGGTAAACCCTGCATTCAGTAGAGCTCATTGCAATTGGGTACAATATTTTATTGAATAAGCTTAGCTATTGGACGCGGTTTGAACATTAAAATGCATTTCTCAGAGGAAAATAATAATACAAAAAAGAAAACCGTGTAAACCCATGGAACCTTTGAAACCAACAAAAAAATTGTTAGCTTTTAATAAGAGACAAATATTCCACGAACTTTCTGTCTGAAAAAGGAGGAATCGCAACTTTTTGAACTCTGAAGTACCATATGCAAATAATTAATTGCAATAGGTTTCATTAGGCGATTCTAAGCGGAATTCAAAAATTGCAATTAAACATGAAAAACTGTTAAAATCGCAATTGTCATACGCTTATTCAACGTGGGGTAAGGCGGCGGAATTATGTACCCGATTAAATCCAACTAGTCCACTCAAACTGCCAAGATTTTTCCAAGCTAACCTAGGCCTATATATCCAGGATAGATTTTGGCTGAAAACAGAGGTGTTTTTGCCCTCATACATCCAGGGCAAAATCTTGATTAGCAAACCCCCCCCCCCCCGTCTCCCACAAAATTATCGGGCTAAGTTTTAACATTTTGTATTTATTTATAAAAATATTTTCCATTTATTAATCAATTAATAATTCATTAATTAGTATTTTCAATTACTTATTTATGTGTTATTAATTATTTAATTTTTTTATTATTGAAATTTTTCATTTTTATTTTACCTATCAGTTAATAATTTTGTTAATTATTTTCATTTGCGTCTTCCAATTTATTTTAATAAAAATAAAATTAAAAGGATTATAACCGTTAGATTACTTATTTGAAATTTTGTGCTCCTATTTCTGCGTCCGGTTCAAGTGCTCCCTCTGTCCTTCGCCTAAAACCGCCTTTGACTTGAAAGGATTCTTGAAAACTAAAAGGCGTTGATTAATTATCACTTATAGAGCACTTTCAGCTCTAATCCTATTCCAGATTAATTATACCAATTTTCTTGGAAATTTTCTATTTTTTAGAAACATCTTCCCATGCTAGATCGCCGAAGATCCAGCTCCTATAAGTTTCTCACTCTCTTTGACTAGTACTGTAAAAACAAGTATATTCTAATTTTGGAATACAATAAGCTTGTATGAACCAAGAATCCCGTCCTGGCCGAATGGTTAGCACGTCAAACTCACAAGAGAAGGATCGCTGATGGCTGATGGCTATGATTTGATTTGGGGTGAGGGTTAGTGGCGTTCCCCTGTAAGACAAGCCAGAGATTTACCCAACTTCAAAAGGGTACCTAGAGGAATCGAGGGAGAAAAACGGGACGCGTCTGGTGATTTGGTCCCCAACACACATAGCACACTTAGCTGTGGGCAGGGTATTATGAGATTAGTGGTTTTGTGGATTCATGTAGATAAATCCCTCGCTTTAATAGATATAGCTGTGTCTTCTCTAAATAGAATTGCAAGACTAATATTTTCCTACAAAGAAGGATCATTAATATAAGATAAAAATCAAAGCGGACCTACAACTGAACCTTGAGGGACACCGATATCATTACTGCTATTTAAATTAGAAAGTTGTTCATCGACATCTACCGCAATTTTACGTTCACTCATGGAACATGTGTGACATGGAACAAGAACAAGTTCACATATGGAACTAGAATATGTCTTATTGATTTGGGGTGAGGGTTAGTGGCGTTCCCCTGTAAGACAAGCCAGAGATTTACCCAACTTCAAAAGGGTACCTAGACGAATCGAGGGAAAAAAACGGGACGCGTCTGGTGATTTGGTCCCCAACACACATAGCACACCCAGCTGAGGGCAGAGTATTAAGAGATCAGCACCTACGCTCTCCTGACCTTATTTGTCCTTTTGCTAAAGTTTTTTTTTAATCAGAAACAACAAGTAGAACAATAGGGAATATTTTTTTTTTCAAGACAGTGGAATACAAACTTCAAATGAATGTTTTGACCCTATATCCAAGGGCCATCCTCAGCAAAACAAATGAAAAAAGAAAATATAAAAGAAACTAATATTAAAATACGATCTTTAAAACTAAAATCTTTTCAAAAGGGTCCTAGCATCAATACTTCAGGGAAGTTCAACCAGGACTGGTACATCAAGTGAAGTGAAAAAAGGCAATTTGAGATTTAACAAATTACATTAAAAAAAAACAGTGAACAATACCACTCAACCGGTTACAGATAGGCCTTCTGGGCTGTCTGCCAGAACGACAACATTAGCTTTGAGAGCTTTTTTTTTTACTGTTTTTATTCCTCTTGAATGTTTTGCCTTTTTTCACTTCGCTTGATGTACCAGTCCTGGTTAAACTTCCCTAAAGTAATGATACTAGGACTCTTTTGAAAAGATTTTAGTTTTAAAGATTGTATTTTAATGTGAGTTTATTTTATATTATCTTTTTTTATTTGTTTCGCTGAGGATGGCCCTTGGATATAGGGTCAAAATATTCATTTGAAGTTCGTATTCCACTATCTTTAAAAAAAATATTCCCTATTGTTCTACTTGTTTTATGATTTTAAAAAATGCAGAGTAATCATTGTCGCTATTTATGTTTTTTTTTAAAATCCATAATCGGTACGTCAATCTTCATCGATTATACTTCGACACATCAACTTTGTCACTATATCCCGTCTGTCGATAAAAAACCCATGTTTGTGAATGGTTCTTTTTCCTAGTGGACTTTAATGTTATACTAGTGCTACAGAAACAGAACATATTAAACAGTTCGTGGTAACGAACTGTAAGTAGGGAACGACCCGGCTCAATAGTAACCGAAACTCTAAAAAACTCTAACCGAATTTTGCTACCAATAGATACATCAAAAGAATCAGATTTTTATGCTGATTTGAAATATATAAATTTCATCAAGTTTGGTCTTGCTCAGAAAAAGTTACGCGCCTGGGAAAATTTGCCTTATTTTTGAAAAAAGAGGGAAACACCCCCTAAAAGTCATAGAACTCATTTTTCAAAAATGACATTGAAGTCATTTTTTTCTTTTCTCCCTGGGGTGATCGTATCGACCCAGTGGTCTTAAAATGTCGCAAGAGGGCTCATTCGAATAGAAATTAAAAGTTCTAGTGCCCTTTTTGAGTGACCAAATAAATGGAGGGCAACTAGGCCCCCTCCCACGCTCATCTTTTTCCCAGAGTCACCCGATCAAAATTTTCAGATAGCCATTTCGTTCAGAATGGTCGAAAAATATAAAAGCCATGTCTTTGAGGATGATTAATCCTCCACAGTCCCCAGGGGAAGGGCTGGAAGTTATGAACTTTGCCCAAAGTTTACATATAGTATTGGTTATTGGGAAATATACAGACATTTTCAGGGGGGATTTTTATGGTAATGGGGGGGGGGGTTGGATGTTACTTGGGAGGATCTTTCCATGGAGAAAGTTTTCATTGGGGAAGGGACATTACTATGAAGGGGGCACCGGATTACCCAGCATTATTTAAAAAAACGATCATAAATTAAATACAAAAAAATAAGTTTTTCAACTGAAAGTAAAGAGCACTTCAAAACTTAAAACGAACAGAAATTATTACGTATATGATTGGGTTTGCCCCCTAGTCAGTACCTCGCTCTTTACACTAAAGTTTTTTTTTTAGTAATTTCATAATAGCTATTTATTCTAATTAACGGTCTTTGCGATTAAGGGGTCATTCTTAAAGAATTAGAACAAAGTTTGAACTTTAGCGTAAATAGCGAGGTATTGACTAGGGGGCGAACCCCCTAATTTACGTCATAAAAATATACGAATATAAAAGTTCTTTACGTAAGTTAATTCGTAAGTTACCTGTATTATATTACTAATAAAAACGTTCGTAAATAAAATTAAACAACTTTCGAGAAAGCCATTTAACCAAAAAAGTAAAATTAATGTGCAAATTTCGTTTTAATTATTAATGTGCCGTGAGCCAAAATCAAAACCTGGATTAATCAAAAACGTTCATAAATTAAATAAAAAAAAAGTTTTTTTTAACTGAAAGTAAGGAGCGACATTAAAACTTAAAACGAACAGAAATTATTCCGTATATGAAAGGGCCTGTCCCCTCCTCAACGCCTCGCTCTTTACGCTAAAGTTTGACTCTTTCTCACAACTCTACTTTTTAAAACAATAAAAAAATTTAGCGGAAAGAGCGAGACGTTGAGGAGGGGACAGCCCCTTTTATATACGAAATAATTTCTGTTTGTTTTAAGTTTTAATGTCGCTCCTTACTTTCAGTTAAAAAAACTTTTTTTTCTATTAATAAATAGAAATGAAATTTGGTTTGAAAGTGTATGTATCACCGCTAATATGCTGTCAAATATTTTCTGCTGGCTATTGTCTTTATATCTTTTTTCGTATTAAGCACACTATACATCTTCTGTGCATAATTTGTTTTGTTGAACAGCTTGACTATAGTGCGGCTCGGGTATAATGCAAGATTGGACACAAAAGAAACTTTTCAATCAAATTAGAATTGCCCATAGCTCTTCCATACTCATTCTCATTTTCCACACCTCCTCCCCTCCGTAAGAAGTAAGAAACCAATTGATATATTGAACAAGAACAATAGTGATGATTAAGAACGTAACTCAAGTTTGATATGGCTGTAATTGAGCCGATGAAAGATTGTGTCGTTCCCTCAACATATGTTATAATCCCAAGGTTGTCTTATCATATTTCTGTCCGTATTTTTGCAGTAAACCCATTTTGCAACAACCCATTAAAGTTACTCATAATTTAATCATTTTTATCCCTATGGTAGTACAATGGAATGATGTTCTGCTTGGCAACACGGGACCCGGCAATCGAACCCGTTGCAGCAAAATGGGTCGACAAGCTTACTTCTTGTCCCTGTAAAAAAGAACCAGTAAGTGAAACGGCGGCAATCGAACCCGTTGCAGCAAAATGGGTCGACAAGCTTACTTCTTGTCCCTGTAAAAAAGAACCAGTAAGTGAAACGGCGACTCGACCCCCTATGCGCCAGCATTGGCTCTCGAGGATCTTCATTTTTATTTTATTCTTAGTGATTATTATAATGCGTATCCCAGCATTAGTTTAAAGACCATTCTCGGTTTCCAGGTAATTTGTATTAAACCTGAAGTAAATACCTATTAATTAAAATTTTGACCAGGAACGTACTAAAAGACATTGAGAATTTGCGGGCCTATTTGAAGGAAACTGGAACCCTCTGGCGAAAAACAGCGACCCAGCATGTTATCTTTATTGTAGATGACGGGTAAGGGATACAAATTTGCGCAGGACAGTTTGAAATCGAGCATTTATGATCCAAATGGTGTGCAGGGGGTGGAGCCTTAGAATTGGAATATCACTACCAGGATACAAGGTACGTAGAGAGAAATCAGTTCTATGAAAAAGTTGGCAGTGACTATAACTACTCGTCAAGTAAGTAGCTACTCATCTATATATTTGGGTCAAGGAGGAATAGACTTGCTTTAGCCTAGTTTAATATCTGAGTCCTATCTTTTTTTTGCTTAGATTATAACTAGCCTATGGTATCTTCTAAGAATATAGATTTATGGATCTTATGATCCCTGTTCTAATGATTTTAGGCTGGATTTATGCAACCATGATTATATATCAACTGTTTTTTATCATGAGATAGGCCTAATAGCCTCAGCCTACATCAAAAGAGTAGGTATCCTACAGTCCTAATCAAGACAAAGCCAAGTGGGTTAAGGATATTTGTAAGAGAGAATTCAGGGTAAATTTTTACCAAATCATATTAGGCTATTGACTTGCAAATAAAGTAAACATACCACTCAATGCCTTTTTTTATGCTCTTTCCAAATATAGCTAATGATCATTTTTGTCTGAAATGAGTTTTACCCCCATCCCTATTTATACCAATTCAGGGTATATATTTGCACATTAGGGGAGTGAGGGTAAATTTTATTTCTGATGTAAATGAGAGGTAAGATTAAACTTTCCCCCCACCTCCCCCCCTAATGTGCAAACATATACTCTGAATTGGTATATATAGGGGTGGGGGCTAAAATTTATTTCCCACAAAAATGATTATTATATTCATAAAGAGCATAAAAAAAGGCATTGAGTGGTATAGTCAATTTATTTGTAAGTAAATAATATGATTTGGTAAAAAGTTACCAAGTTCAGTTAGAAAAAAGAAGGAAAAAAGCCTCCCAAGGCTGGATGCAAGTTTGTTGATTGTGTTTTTTCCCCTTTATTTGGAATTATGAACAACTATTGTTAAGTAATAAGATAAACAAGTAACAGAAACTCCACAAATTCAGTAAAATTTCATGTGCAGCCTAGGGCTAAATCTGGTCCCTTTAGAGGGAAGGGGTACAATTCAATTAGAAGAGTACTGATCATTGTATTTGGAATCTGTATGCCTTGGCCAGGATAGTTCTTGATTTCAGCAAAGTATATTAAGCCTTATTAAGCATTTCAGAATTTTTTTTTGCTTGACAAATTTATTCAGATGACTAGTAGGAAATGTTTATAGAGAGAGGGACAATTACTACTACCCATGGGTGCCCATAAGGGGGCACCCCCCCCCCCCTGGCTAAATGATGCTGCCTTATTTTTATATTTTTGTTCTGAAATTTCTATTATATAGCATTAAAAGTGCCAATTAGATGAGGTTTCCCCCCCCCCCCCTCCCCTGGAATTCAGATTATGGGTGCCCATGCTACAAATCAGGAGTTAAATGACATTCTCATAATCTTTCATTATCTTCTATTGATAAATATTAATAATGGTTTCTTGTTTCCTAGGGATGGGAGGGGGATTAAAATGTGCATTGCTGTATTTTATTTGTATATATTTTTTAATCTGGCTTATTACCTCCTTTTCTGCTTTACAGATTTGTATAGATGCAATTAAAAACTGCATGCTTGCCAAAGCAAAGAGGAGGCTTACCAACCTAGAATTATTTCCCAGGATTTGACCTAGAGTCTTTAACTTTTTTTTTATTTTTTTATTATTATATATATATATATATATATATATATATATATATATATATATATATATATATATATATATATATATATATATATATATATATATATATATATATATATATATATATATATATATATATATATATATATTTATTTATATATATATATATATATCCAGATTCACCTTTCCAGATTCTAATTTGGACCCTAAGGTTTGTGAGAGGGAGAGGGTATATATATATATATATATATATATATATATATATATATATATATATATATATATATATATATATATACATGATAGGCATAGCCTATGCTCATAGAATTTTGCAATCCTTGCACAAAAGATAGTAGTTTAATTTGGTTCCAAAGGCACCTTTACAGATTCTAATTTGGACCCTAAGGTTTGTGAGGGTATGAATGACATTACTTTTCCAAGTTTGTGGTTAGTTTCTGTTCTGGTGAGAGTGGATTAAATTGGGTAAAATAATAACAATAAAAAAACACTATTGCCTAAAATGACACAATAAGTCTTACATTTTCTGCATGGTAACCAAGACCAAACTATTCTCTAATAAATAAGAATTGGTTTCAAAACTGGAAGAATTGGCATACTTTAAGAAAATTGCAGACTGGATCTAAATTAACTTAATACAGTACTGTCATTGGTACTAGTGCTTTTTACTTACAATGTGCACAGCAATTAATATAAAATATTATATTGCCTAGAATTTACTCAACTTTGCTTACTCAACTTTATTATAATGATAATACCCTTTTGGATTGTTTACTTTTCTGCTGAAAAATACTCCTCCTACTTTTAATAAAAAAGGGTAAAGGACAAACAAGAATACTTTATGGAGAATTCTACATGTACATTTTCTTCTCAGGAAAGGCTATTTTAATGTTGTGTCACATTTGCTAAGCAAAAAATATGTGCTTCCTTTTCTTTGAGAAGTAGCAGCTACAGATATTGCTCTTGAATAGTAGTTTGTCATATGAAGTTGATGTCATATAACTTGAGAATGTCAGTTGTCAAAGAATGTCATAAAGATGCCATATAATTTGTTATCTGTGTTGGCTCATTTGATTCTATGAACTCTTAGCATATCTGCTGGTTTTTCTTCTTTTAATTTAGGTGCTGTGAATGGGATATTATTCTTCTAAATTGCTCCTAGTGCAATGTAAAGCAATTCTTTTGACCTGTAGCCAAAAAGATTGCTAGTCAACTCAGCTGTTCTATTAGAATTTAATATGACCTGATTCATGCTTGGCAATTTTGCCAATAAACCTTTATTTTGATCAAGTTATTGAGCAAAATTTAGCTATCCATATTCAATTTCAGCTGGTTCACAATTAACACTGTCTTGAAATGGGGTCTGAACAGGAGTACTGTCTCAGATGGAACAATCATCAAAGCACAATTTTGGCACTCCTTGGGAAACTATTGGTCTCAGAATCACTGACTGATATTACACTTGCATGTGATGGAAAAACTCTAAAATGTCATAGAATTGTATTATCTGCTTGTAGTCCCTATTTTCAGGTAAGTTTTTTTTCCCACATACATTGTATTTTTCCTCTTTTCTTTAAGTGAAACATTTTTCTCAATGATATTTCACCTCTATACAATGTATATACCTATTTAGCTTTGCGTTTCACACTTACAAAGCTAAAACAAGAGTTATAGATTTGATTTTCTTTTCATTGATTGTTCTAAACTTTCAAAATGAAGTCCTTATTGATATATGGCTCAATTGTTGAATAAAATAAATAGTTTGTGCTAAAGTAAATGACATAAACTATAGTGTCCCATTATGTGTTGCATTTATATTACCTATAGTGCTTATCAGAGCTGTGCAGTTCAAGCTGCAATTTGGAAACCTGGGCGAAAATTAAAATAATCAGACTTGAGAGGTAGTAACTGCTTGAATTTTTTTTTGCATACATACAATAATCCCAATTGTACAGGTACCATATCCTAACTCCCTTCCTTTGGGCAGGTGGGTAGTGTCTGGTTGGGGGTAAGTCATCCAATGCTTCTTATCTTTTCCCCCAGATTTCTCTAGGTACCCATTTGGAGCTGAGTTGACTCTTACTGAGTCTTACTGCTGACCCCTATTCCAAACTAAATAATCAGCAACACCAGACCTTGAACCCCTGCCTTTACAGAAACAGAAATGCAATTTCAGTGTGCTAACCACTCAAGATAGTATAGCCCACTGATTTAAACACATGGCCATTATGAAAGGAATGAAAAAATGTAGTATTTATATTCTGAACGCTTAATCACCATAGCACAGTGTAGGGCTATCTTTATTTCTTTTATTAATCTAGCTATTTTAACCAAGTGTTCACTGTTTTAATTTATGTTGGTTTGTATATAAAAAACATGGTCTCCATTCTAGATCATAACTAGTGACACTACAGGAACTGTGTTTTAGGAGGGTTACACTTAGTTTTGTATAAAGAAATTTATTTACAAAAAATTTATCTTCATAGTGATTTCATTATTAATAAATAAGGAATATCTGTGTATAACTTTTTCAGTTTTGAGGATAAGGACAGCTGTTAAGTGGACATGTGGAAGTGGCATTTGCCCTGTAGATTTTGAAAATTACTTCTTTTGGCATTTTCATTTTAAAATGTGAAAGAACAACACAACTGCCCACCCCTCCCAAGGATTTGAAAACTACATTTTTTATGGCTTCATTAAAACAGAATTGAACAAAATCCTTGTCCCCTCCCTGTAGTTTTGCAAATTGGTGACCCTGCAGACAAGGAATCTGGACTTCAACACCCTTGAGGCTATTCCATTCATGAAAATAATTTGAATAATGCAAATAACTAAGATATCTTCTTAAGAATAGGCAAGCCTAGTTTAAGAGTGGAAGGAATGCGCAATGTTGGGTTTCTGGTTTTGTACCCTCTTTTATAGCTCTAAATAATTGCCTGGAGAAATCTGGGGGAAGTAAGCAGGAATGGAGTGCAAAAGCACAGGATAGCTTGCCCCCATTCACCCATTGCACTTCCTGGCTGAAGGGCCTTGAGATGGGATCAGCACTGCTGGTTTGGACTTTAAGGGTCTTGGGCTGTATCCTTTACCTTTAAACTGTTTTTGAAACCCTGTTTTTGAAAGATTTTCACAGTTTGTATATAAGTCCCACATTTTCCTTGTAAAATATGTATTGTTTGCATTTTATGGGAGTTTAGGCGTCCCCTCTTTTTTAAACAAATTTCTGCAAATTGGTAAGGGGATAGAGATTTTAGGATCACTTGAGTTTGTTGGAAAGAGCCATGGAGACTTGGAGTTATTTCTCCCTTTTCTTTGGACCTCATTAATAGAGATTGTAAATTTTTATTCCAACCAACTTGTTTAGTGCTCAGCTGTGTTGCATAGAATATAATGTTATCTGACTTTCGAATTGGTGTTTATTTTATTTTGTTAAGCCTGCTTCAAGTGGAGGATCTTATTTGTAGGCAGTAAAAATTAAGGGGAAATCCCTAGGGGAAGGGTTTCCCCTTATATCATCATATAATCATATCAGTTCATCATATCAGCTTTGATGCCCAAAGTTCTCCTAAAAAGAATTTCTAACAAAAGATGAAAGAAGAAAGGCATACAGCTACTTTTAAAAGGTTGCAGCATTAAGCTGTTTCAGACAGACAATTTTTGTGCATTCTGCTCCATGGCAGCTTCTCAAGACATCCCTCGAGATTTTAAGTCACTTTCATAGTCTTTTCCTAACCTAATCTGACTAAAAAAAAAAAAACAGAAAAAACTTACAACCTTTTCTTACCAGCTTTTGGGCTATATAGCTGAACCACAGTCCTAGAAGGCAAAACCAATTCACTTAAGCTACTCTGTCATAATAAATTAAGTGATAGGGTTGAACCCCTTTGTTGGTAAAGAATCGTGTTTGATGCTTCATTGCCAAGTTTTATTCCTAAAATTACCCCTAAACAGTACTTCTGAAAATAAAACAGCCCCACCCTATTAGTTAAAGTAAACTTGAGTTAGAGCAATAATTAGAATGATTATCTTCACCCAGACTCGAAGCAAGGCTGGTCGAGAAGGATATTGAATTTTAAACCTTTTGAAAACCAGATTCCCCTTTTACATCAATAGATATATAAAAATTGGCTTGTTATGCTAATTCCAAATATATAAGATTATTCAAGTTTATTGTTAACAGCGAAAGCTTTTTTATTTTTTGTTTGTTTGTTTGTTTTCCCTAGGGGTGATCCCATCGAACCAATAGCCCAGTAATTATACATTTGGGGATAACATGATCCCCCACAGCCCCTGGGGAAAGGTCTGTAAGTTATGAAATTTGCCCGTTGTTTACGTATAGTATTGGCTATTGGGAAGTATACAGACATTATTCGACGGGGGGGGGGGTGTAAATTTTCTGCTGAGAGGATTTTCCACGGGGATAATTTTTTGTGGAGATGGATGTTTCCGGGGGGATGGGTGAACTTTCCAAGAAAAATTTTGCACTGGGGAATTTGCTAGAATTCCTATACGAAATTCTTTTTTCTGTATGGGGGAGTTTACTACGGGATGAATTCTCCAGAGAGAATTTGTTTACCGGAGTAACTTTCTCCTTGGGGGTGGGGGTATTTGCGGGGAGAATTTTCCACGGAGAGGGAGATTTCTGGCGCGATTTTAAAATCAAACGAATTAAAATATTTTTCAAATGAAAGTGTGCTAAGAAAAAAAAATCAGCCGAAATAGTCCGCAAGAAATGTTCTGGGGAGAATTTTCAGCTAGAAGGAAATTTTCTGTGGGGAATTTTACGTGGGAAGAACTTTCTAGGGTGGTATTTCCCGTGGGAGGGGGGGGGGTAGGAATTTTCCGTGGAGGGGAGCCGGATTCCCCGGTGTTATTTAAAAACGATCTGAAACTAAATACAAAAACAAGTTTTTTCTACTGAAAGTAAGGAGCAATATCAAAACTTGAAACGAACAGAAATTATTACGTACATGAAGGGGATTTCCCCTTCCCCAATTCTCCAGAGTTTTTTTTTGCGGGAGTTACTTTCTACTAGGGAGTGGGGGTATTTGCGGGGAGACCTTTTCACGGAGGGGAGGATTTTCGGCACAATTTTAAATTAAACAGAAATTGAAGTATTTTTCAAATGAATGTATGCTAAGAAAAAAAATCAGCTAGAATCGTCCGCAATAAATTTTCTGGGCAGAATTTTCAGCTAGAATGAAATTTTCTGGGGGGTATTTTACGTGTGAAGAACTACCTAGGGAGGAATTTTGATGGGGAGGAGCCGGATTTCCCGGTATTATTTAAAAATGGTCTGAAACTAAATAAAAAACAAGTTGTTTCAACTGAAAGTAAGGAGCAGTATCAGAACTTGAAACGAACAAAAATTATTACGTACATGAAGGAGATTGCACCCTCCTCAATACCTCGCTCTTTACGCTAAAGGTTTTTTAGAACTTTTGAACAAATTTGTTATTCTAATTAAACGATTCCTGTGTTTCAGGACTCGTTCTTAAAGAATTCGGACAAAAAAAAAATCAAACTTTAGCGTAAAGAGCGAGATATTGAGAAGGGGACAAACCCCTACATGTATATAATAATTTCTGTTCGTTTCAAGTTTTGATATTACTCCTTACTTTCAGCTGAAACTTGTTTTTTTTATTATATAATAAAGACAAGCACTGTATCCAATCAAAATGAGAGAAACCCTTGCATAAGCGTTTCCAATAAACTATCCGTGTAACCGTATAACTGATAATTTTTTTTCAAATAAGTTCTGAAAAAAAAAACATGTAGATATTGTAAATATAACATATTCCTTTTGTAGGAGAGAAGTAAAATCAATCGTGGTGTTTAATTAATGAAAAAAACAGTTTCAACACATATTTCAACTTGGACCATCCAAAATCAAAATGTATTCAATCAAGTGTAAACAGTTATGAACTATTGTTCACAACTACTACTACTACAAATTCGTCACGGCATTAACCCAAAAGGCCAATAAACTCCTTCTCTATCCCTTGATGCTCCATCCCATTGAGCAGTTAAGAGTTTGAACTTACTAGGTTATAAAGATTTTTTTTTAAGTTAAAATTAAGTTTATTGATAATAGCAAAACTTAACAAAATAAATAAATATATATATATAATACTTGAAAAACAAAGTCTTTCAACTAAATCTTCTACCCTGCCCATGCACTTGCAAAGATAAGTTGTCCCAGGGGCGTGCCAGGAATAGAAAAAAAAAATTTAATTCTGGTTATAATCACAAATTACCTATGTCACAAATACTGATATATATATATATATATATATATATATATATATATATATATATATATATATATATATATATATATATATATATATATATATATATATATATATATATATATATATATATATATATATATATATGTATATATAAATACTTATATGATGTACTAACATAGTACATGACGTCGTTTGCAAAAACCAAACGGCTCTTAACGAATTTCTCAGACTTCTGACTTATCTAGATCGTTTTTTTTTAATGCGAGAATATCCGAAGGTTCTAATTTTCCCGAAAATATATGAAGCCGTTTTCGGAAAGAATACATACATAAATATATACATTATTCTTTGCTGAGTACTCAGCACCGTACTGGAGTCACCGTAACAACGAGGAAAACGACTATCCAAAGAATCCACTATACTCCTTCGTACACCTCAAACGACAATAGAAGAAGAACGAAAAAAAAATATTACATAAGTAAAAAAGACAAATAATAGCTTAGAACTCACAATTAGAATGCAATTTTTCCTTAACTTTATTAAAAAGATTAACTAATTAATTAAAAAAAACCTGTTGTTTAAATGAAAGTAAAGACCAACGTTAAAACTTAAAACTAAGGGATATTATCCTATAAGCTATATTATCCCTGCTATCTCTTGAGCTAGTTTCAACATATTATTTACGCTAATTCTACTCTTAATAAAGTATGAGCTAAAATCTAGTGTAAAGATAGGGGGGGATTAGAGCCCAACTATTTGCAAGTAAGCGGACGAATAGTATCTTTTTTTTCAAGCCAAAATTATTTCTGTATTAATAGGAGAGCTATAACCCATTTAACAACAACGTTAAAAAAAAATCAGCAAAGTACTATAAGAAGAAAAGCAAATTAACTTGAAAAATGCAAAAAGAAAAGATGTATTTACAAGAAGACACAATTATCATCTCTCTAACTCGGAGGGGAAATGTCGGCGACATCAAAGAACATGTTTCTGTGTTTCTTTTTTGAAAACTTTTCTTAATAAGGGATTGACGAAATCGGCTCATCGATGTGGTTTTTCTCACAAAATAATGTATATTTTAGATACAATAGGAGGCTCAGCAAAAATATCAAGTATTTACAAACGCCGGAACAAATACGGAGCTTTTCGGTATTTGCGACTTGCAAGCCGGTGCCATGCAGGAGACACGTGGTGGTAGTAAGCAATCAAGAGTACAACTGCGGAGAACACCCGAGCAAAAATATGAATTCAGGCTACTGATTTCGCGTAGTCCAGACGAAGACCGGAAATACCTCCCCCATATACATCTCAAGGGTCTTTCACGCAAAATTGGGTATACAAATTCTCTTTTTGAGTCTGCAGGCACCCCTTCTCCCGCGAAAAAGATCCACTGCCGCTCCCCCCTCCCCCCAAAAAATGGTGTGTAACTATGCAGTAGTGTATGACAGTTTTCAAAGTAATACTGAGTGCACATTCATTTTAATAACCATTTTTCTTGTATGGACTGTATATTGTGTTTGAGCGACTGCTGTGAAACTATGTGGTCATGTCAATAGCTGTTCGATAGTTCTAAGCTGATTTGCTATTTCATCATAGTCGCGCGATACTTTGTCATGCTACAATCTCCTTTCTTGCTTAAAAAGGGGTCCTAGAACTCTGAATATCTGTTCAAATGATCCGTCTCTCGGTATTTTGCGAATTTATCCCTGATTAACTTTCTCAGGAACATGTAAAATTTAATGTTTTTGCACACAGGAGTTTGAGACCTCTGACATAGGGCCAGGAATTTGATTACGTCAGTTTAATCAAGATTGTCCCTTTTTGGGGAAGTTTAATCCCTTTTTTTATAAAACTATGAAAATTTTCTGACATTATTGACTTTTGATGGGAAACTTTAAACTTAGTGGATTTTACATATATAGAATCAGTAAAAAGAAGCAAATTCTGTGGATGGGTGTATTCTAATTGAAATTTTATTTTCTTAGCATTTTTGTTACTATTAGTATGGGTCCGTCTTTTCTTACAGCTTTTCAGCACAAAGTGCGTGATGATGATGTGTGCCATATTTTCAATGAGCATAAATCTTAAAAAAAACGTTTAGTAGTTTCAGCGGTGCCACCAGTTAATACATAGGTACCAACAAATTTGGGTGTACACACAAATGGAACCCTTGGGTTATCAGGAAATTTTCTTTGGGGAGATTGTCTAATACCAAAAAAAAATTTAAGGTGTAAATTTTTTATATTTTTCTGGGAATACTTGGGGTCACTATTTGAACTATTTTAGGTAATGAACTACTATCCTCTTTTGGTTCCTTTAAAGGAACATGTGAGTCAACCTCTAGAATACTATATAGTCATGTGACACTTCTAACCATAGAGGTTTGCGCAGAGAACATGATGATATTTTATTTTCCTTTGTTAAAGTTATTGTTTATTAAATCCATCCATCTATTATGATGCTGCAATGAGCTGTTAGTAGTAGTAGTAGTTGTATCTAGATTGCAAAAACTAGGTTTTATACTTAGTTTATTCTTGTAGGAAATTCTAAACTCAGTGAGCGATGATAAGCATATAATTGTGTACTTAAAAGATGTTTCCTACGACGAGTTGCAATCATTAGTTGAATATATGTACAAAGGTGAAGTAAACATAGTCCAACATAAGTTACCAAGTTTAATCAAAACTGCTGAAAATCTGAAAATTCGTGGTCTATGTGAAACTGAAGACTCAAAGACAGTTGAAGCCCCATTGACCCCACCCAAAAGTGAAAGTCCATCTTTCAAAAAACGAAAGCTTGACAGTTTAAATGTGAACTCAGTGCCAACGCATCCAATGATACGAATTCGCAAGTTTGATCAGGCTCACCCTCCACCACTGCAACGTATTGATGAAAAAAATTCAATTGATTTGGACGATTCCCGCCTTGACTATAAAGAAAATATGGTTCAGATTCCGAGACCTGAAGGAGATTTTAATGACAGCGATACAGAGGTGAAGAGTGAAGGCGAGTGGTCTGATGTAGAATTGAACGCGTCTATTGGTGAAGATATACTAGGTACGTTTCTTCTTCTTCTTCCTTAATAAGATATTTGAGCTTTGAAGAAATTCTACCAATCTTGTAAAGGAAAGTCGATTTCCGAAATTTATATCAGCTGATATTTGTATATTCTCTTTTAAGAAAAAGAAACTTGATGAAGTTTTAGTCAGGGAGTTGGAATTTATACTATGGGGGGGGGGTTTATAAAATCATAAAAACAGGTAAAATGTAGGAAATCTTTGGCAACGTTGGAAGATATAGGAAATTATATAAACAAATGTATGAAGTTATAACGAATAGTTATCAAATTGAGTTGTTAACATTCAAATTTTTACATTTGGAGTTATATTAGAAAGTATCTGTGTGGATTTATATATTTTTTTTTTGTAAAATTTCGACGCACGACACATTTTGTGTTTTCTTGTTCAATATATCCTACTTCCACTAGAAAAAACTGCTAAATAACGAGAGTAGGTCGCGTGCCCAGGACTTTGTTTCTTTGGGGTGGTGCCAATTGTAAAAAGAAAAATTTAATTGATAAATTAAACAAAAACTTACCAAGTTTGAAGTTTGGTTGTAATTCTACTCCAAAGAAGGAGCGCCAGCGTAGCTGAGAGTTCAACTGAGATAGACCTTTGCAATCGCCTCGATTGACCAAAGCAACACTAGTATTTTAAAGTCATTATAATATGCGGTGGTTAAGCTCATGATGAAACGCTGAGATTTCAACGGGAACGGAAATTGGGAGGGCAGTTGAACTCTTCCACAAAAGTCGATCCATTTTTCAATGTAAACTTTGTACTGGCGCTTAGTTGAATCCCGCCACCCATCCATGATAATATCGACTGTGGAGGGAGAATATCCTTGGTGGTGAAGCCCTTGCCGGAGACGACGCAAGCCGCTAGGTGTAACGTCTTGGACAATGGATGGTGCAAGGTCGGTTTCTGTGGGAGAGACAAAGTAAAATTATCATTTGGTAGTAATATTGGACTTCCTATTAAAAGCTTTAATAGTAAGGGATACCATACTTGTGTGGTCCAATTTGGAAAGATCAAAATACCAGTGGCCTGATCTGTTTCCACCTTCTGAAGAGTCGTCAGAAGTAAACTGAATGGGGGGAATGCATAAAAGAAATAATGCTTCCAATTCATTGCAAATGTATCTACGAAAAAACATTCTGGATCTGGTTTCCAAGAAACAAATGGTTTAATCTGAAAATTTAATCTAGTCGCAAACAAATCAATATCTATTGACTGACATACCAAAAAATTCAAAATAGTAAATATTTCAGAATCCAATTTCCATTCCTTTTCATTATCAAATTTTCGTGATGCCTTATCCGCGATATTTGGTGTTGCTTTGGTCAATCGAGGCGATTGCAAAGGTCTATCTCAGTTGAACTCGAAGGCGGAGCTAAGGCGCTCCTTTTGGAGTAGAGTTGTCATTTTGGATAAGAAATGCCCACCAATTTAGGAGTATTTGCAATTTCGAGGGGGTGGGCCGAGAGCTCCCTCCCCTTGTGTATGTCCTTTAATAAAGGCAGAATAGCTTTTTGTCATCTATATTCAGCACACTTGATTACAAAGTGCATGCAAATAAACCCAAAGGAGGATATATTTTTGTTTAGACTAGCAATGTTTTTCTCATATTGTTTTACTCCCCTTCCCGATTCCAGACTGAACCCGCTCTCTTGAAAATGAATTGAAGAAGATAAAAAAAAATTAGTTATGGGAACCCTGGTAGTGAATTTGTTGTCATTATATGTTTTTTTTTTGTTTTTTTTTGTAAACAGTTATTGTTGCCTTTTTTCGTCTATTCTTTCCATCCTCTTTCTTTTTTTACCATCTTTAATTATGAAGGGATTTCTTCATTTTTACGCTGTTATTTTATTTTTAGTTTTATGTTCGGGAATTAGTTGTCCAAGAAGGGTGCTCAGGTATGAATATTTGAATTAAGGTGACAGGTGTATAACCCATTGAGAATGTAAAGGGGTTCTGGTTATTCATGTTTATTGGGCTTTTTCATTGATAATTGGAGGGAATTAGTAAAGCCTAGGATTTACGGTTAAAACCATCGATAATCTTTTGACTTTACAGTAGCCTAGCATATACAATGAGAAAATTATAGGAGCAAAACTGGCGAAAACTTGTACAATAGACTTGGGAAAGTTGTGCTTTTTCATTGAAAATGAATCCACAGATAGAAAGTTTGTACTCTGTTTTCTAAATTTTGCCAAAATTTAAATATAATTGACAATTAGCTTGTGGGAATAGAATCTGAAAAGATAATCTGGAAGGTGAGGTGAGGGTTTGTCTTTTTTATTTACCACCTGAGAATCCAGACTATGAATGAAAAAGCCCTCAATCATCAATTGAATATTATTTAATCCGCTTTATACATATTTGTTCCTTCACTAACATTATTGTGCTTAAGAACTCAACTTTTAATTATTGTACGCTACTTGTATTGTACTCGTTAACCCAACAGTATCAAATGGTCAGGCGGTTAAAAATTGCATAATGCACTATATCAGCGCATATACTGGGCCCTAATGCTAGGTGTGCTTCTTTTAAGGTTGAGGAATCCTTTCCTTTCTTTAATTATTTTTTTCTTTTTTAATACACTAAGAATAAATAACTTCTGCAACTTTTAGCCAAGTAAATTCTCGCGCTTTTTATCACGAAACATTGTGCTGATGCAGTCCCTTTGACGTGTAAGAAAATATGTTTACAAATATATGATTGTTCATTGAAATTGTAAGTTTTACTTCTGAAGAGAAACAAGCATCGTCAAATCTAATGAAAAAAAAAATCGTAATTCAGATATCTATAATAAAAAAAAACTTCTTGAAAATTCTGGTCCCGGCATCACCTTTCCCGCCCCCCAAAGAGAAATTCTGACTTGTTGACCCTAATAAGTTACATTTGTACTTTATAATTGTGCATAAGTGCACTTTTCAAGAAGAATCAAGAAAATAATTTTTCTGAATATATATATTTATGTCTGCAAAAGTGCATGTCAATGTGTGCTTTTCTGTATATAATAACTTGGCCTACAGTACGAAAACCCGCATTTCTTAAGTGTATCCTGTTGTCTCCAGAATGAGCCGGTTCACGTTATATATATATATATATATATATATATATATATATATATATATATATATATATATATATATATATATATATATATATATATATATATACATTAAAGTCTGCAAAAGTGCATGTCAATGTGTGCTTTTCTGTATATAATGACTTGGCCTATGGTACGAAAACCTGCATTTCTTAAGTGTATCCTGTTGTCAAACAGTTCGTGGTAACGAACTGTAAGTAAGGAGCTGACCCGGCTCAATGGCAACCGAAACGTAATGAATGATACTTGTTATCATAAAAAATTTAAATTGCCAAAAAAAAATAAAAAAAAGGCGGGAGGGGGCCCAAAAAGTTGGAGGGAGGGGCCACCCTTCGAGTTTGGGGAAAGGGGACCTCTGGAGGGTTGATGTTTCTGCTGGTTAGGGTCATTGGTGCTTATGATCCTTGATGGTTCGTACTCACATACACCTTACTACTTGATTTGCAAGGATTTCTATGGTTTGTTCTGAATTTCTTTATTAAAATTATTTTCTTGCCATCTACATCTCTCTTAGTATCAACTTTTTAGTATACTATAACGTTGGACCCTATTTTAAGCTCACAACATTGTTCAAACACAACTTGTGTATTATACAGAACACATCGAAGAAGTAAAGCTAGGTCAACTCATAAGACCATTTTATTATCGTTAATCATTTTCATAGATTAATATTTTTCCAAATTTATAATAAATAAGGTATGAATTGACATACTCTTCAGGGTTACCTTAACTGCTAATCACTTTAACCCTTATTTTCACCATCTTCCAAGCTCCGATGTCTCTGACTGGCTCCTAAAAACGGATGTTGGCTCAAAAAAACAGTGTGGTTGAAAAACTTGGAGTTGAAACACACTTGTGTGGGGAATCCCCGTTCATACTGCTATCTTTTTTGCAATGTTTAGGAACCGGTGGGGAATCCCCACTCGCTTGAAAAGGTACCAACGAAAGGCAAGCAAAACTCTCACTCATCCCTCCAAAAATATTTTATTCAGAGATTTCTTGTTAAAAAATTATCCAATCACTAATTAGAATCAATCACACTCCTATTATTCAAACATTAATTAATATCGTTCATATTGTCCAAAATGCGAATTCCTTATCCCTTTTTGCAAATGTCAATCAAACAATTCCGATTGTAAAAGCGTGTTTAATCACGTTGCTTGGAAAGGTATCCATAAGTACATGCTCTGAAAAGGTGCCAAGGAACGTAATCTCCCCAAACACGTCAAACTGTGTGAGGGAGTACTGACTCTCTTTGAAAAGGTGTAGAGCTGCTATAGAATAACATAGGAAGGAACATAGTGCTATAGAATAGCATGGGAAGGAACATAGGGCTATAGAAATATCACCTAGCACTCTTCTCACTACCCCCCCCCCTCTGGATATCACCTTGATAGGATGCCGTCTCTGATTTAAATTTAAAAAAAAAAAATTTTTTGGGACCCCTGCTTTCAATAAAAAATTTTTCGAGATATTACCATTTAAATGTAATACCTCCCTACCCTCGACCCTCTGGATACCACCTTGATAGGATACCGTCTCAGCTTTCATTAGAAAAATAATTTACTAACAACTAGGTCACTATATGGTTCAAATAAAAAACACGCAAAATAACGTTAAACAGCTTAGTGTTCCTTGAAAAAAAAATTGAGGGAATGAGTAAAGGGATACAAAGACAACAACAATAATTTAAAAATTATTCAGATATACCTCAAATTATTGGCAAACTGAGTCATTAATTCACCGTGGCATTCAATAACATCCAAAGAATCTATTTAAAAGGGAGCACACACAAAAGCTAAATCAGGCCTGTAGCCTATGATAAATCTCAAAATACCCAAGACAATGAACAAGTCCTAGTAGGAGACTCTGGGTCTATCAAAATATTTCAATGGTTTCCCAGATAATTTGATATCATTTTCTTCTGTCTCCACTTTAAATGAAAAAAATAATTATCTTTTTGGCGTCCCTGCTTAAAAAAAAGGTTTTATCATTTGAAAATGATAGCTTCCTTTCTCCCCCCCCCCTCTATCAGCAATAATTTACAATTTATTTATAGCCCCAGGGCATAACTTATAACCCTTGCCTTGAAAACTGCGGAGGGAGTGTCCTGCTCAAAGATATAATTTCCTGAACTTTAAACTGCGTGGAACAAAATGGCTATCTCAAAATTTTGATTGGATATGTTTGGGGGAATGGTGGGCGTGGAAAGGGTGTTAGTTGCCTTCCAATCACCTTCTACTCTTAAAAAGGGCCCTAGCCATTTCAATTTCCAATCGAATGAGCCTTTTTTGAAGTTTCTACAACAGTACGTTCTATAAAAACCTTGTATACTCCCAGGGCATAACTTACAACACTTGCCCTGGGGGCTGTGTCCTCCTCAAAAACATAATTTCTATCTGGAAATCAACAGCGTTGAACAAAATGGCAATCTAAAAATTTTGATTGGATTGTTTAGAGAAAAGGTGGTCGAGAGAGGGGGGTTAGTTGCCCTCAAATCACTTTCGCCTATTAAAAAGGGCACTAGACCTTTGAATTTCCAATCAAATGAGCCCTTTTTCAAGTTTCTACGACAAAGATTTCAATAAAAACTTATATGCCCCCAGGGCATAACTTTTAACCCTTGCCCTGAAGACTATGGGGGGAGTGTCCTGCTCAAAGGTATAATTTCCTGAGCTTTAAACTGCGGGAAACAAAATGGCTATCTCAAAAGTTAGATTGGATGTTTTTGGGGAAATTATGGGCGTGGAAGGGATGTCAGTTGCCCTCCAATCACTTTCGACTATTAAAAACGGCTCTAGCCTTTTCAATTTCTAATCGAATGAGTCCTTTTTGAAGTTTCTAAGACAGCACTTACTATAAAAACCTCATATGTCCCCTGGCCGTACCGGACAAGCCTTGCCCTGACGGCTTTGAGGGGGTTTTCTCCCCCAAAAACATAACTTACAGAACTTAAAACTATGTTGAACAAAATGGCTATCTCAAGATTTTAGTTAGATGTGTTTGGGGAAAAGGTGGGCGTGAGAGGGGAGTTAGTTGCCCTCAAACTGCTTTCGACTATTAAAAAGGGCACTAGCCCTTTGAATTTCCAATCGAATGAGCCTTTTTTGAAGTTTCTACGACAACGCCTCCTGTAAAAACCTTATATGCCCCCAGGGCATAACTTACAACCCGTGCCCTGAAGGCTGTTGGGGAGTGTACTCCTCAAAAACATAATTTATATCTGGGAAATCAACTACGCTGAACAAAATGGCTATCTCAAAATTTTGATTGGATGTGTTTCGGGAAATGGTGGGCATGAAAGTGGTGTTAATTGCCTTCCAATCACTTTCGACTATAAACAAGGGCACAAGTCACTCCAATTTCCAATTGAATAAGCCCTTTTCGAAGTTACTACGACAACTTCTTCAATACAAAGTGCCATGCTCTAGAGGAAAAAATAATAAATAATACATAGTGCCAACATCGTTCTTATATGCCCTCAGGGCATAAATTAAAACCCTTGCCCCGAGGATTGTGGGGGAGTGTCCTCCTCAAAACATATTTTCTATCTGGAAATCAACTACCCTGAAAAAAATAGCTATATAAAATTTTTGTTTGGATGTGTTTTGGGGATTGAAGGGTGTGGGGGAGGGCTAGTTGAGCTCCAATCACTTTTTACTATTAAAAAGAGCAAGCCGCTCCAATTTCCAATTGAATGAGCCCTTTTCAAAGTTTCTACAACAACTTCTTCGATATGAAGTGCCCTGCTCTAAAGAAAAAAAAATAATAAATAATACATTATGCCAACATCGTTCTTATATACCCTCAGGGCATAACTTAAAACCCTTGTTCCGAGGGTTGTGGGGGAGTGTCCTCCTCAAAAACATATTTTCTATCTGGAAATCAACTACGCTGAACAAAATGGCTATCTCAAAATTTTGATTAGATGTGTTTGGGGGAATGATGGGCGTGGGGGGGGGGGGGTCTAGTTGCCCTCCGATCGCTTTCGACTATTAAAAAGGGCACTAGCCCTTTAAATTTTCAATCAAATGAGCCTTTTTTGAAGTTTCTACGACAACATCTTCTATAAAACCTTTTATGCCCCCAGGGCATAACTTACAACCCTTGCCCTGAAGGCAGTGGGTGAGTCTTCTCCTCAAAAACATAATTTATATATGGAAATCAACTACGTTGAACAAAATGACTGTCTCAAAATTTTGATTCGATGTGTTTAGGGAAATGGTGGGCGTGGAAGGGGTGTTAGTTGCCTTCCAATCATTTTCGACTATTAAAAGGGCACAATCCACTCCAGTTTCCAATTGAATGAGCCCTTTTCGAAGTTTCTACGACAACTTTTTCGATATGAAGTGCCCTGGTCTAAAGGAAAAAAAAATAATAAATATTACTTTGTGCCAACATTGTTCTTAAATACCCTCAGGGCATAACTTAAAACCCTTGCTCCGAGGGTTGTGGGGGAGTGTCCTCCTCGAAAACATATTTCCTATCTTGTAATTAACAATGCTGAACAAAATGGCTATCTCAAAATTTTGATTGGGTGTGTTTGGAGGAATGAGGGGCGTAGGGGGGGGCTAAGGGCCCTCCAATCACTTTTAACTATTAAAAAGGGCACTAGCCACTCGAACTTCCAATCGAATGAGCCATTTTAGAAGTTTCTACGACAACTCCTTTGATACGAATTGCCCTGGTCTAACACCAAGAAAAAAAAATTACATTGTGCCAGCATTGTTCTTTACTTAGGCAGTGCTATTGCGCTTCCTATGACAACAAACATACAAATCAGACTAAATGAGGTCAAACTATTACTAGAATAAATAGGGTTTTAGCTTAAATTTAAGAACAAGCATTGATTAAAATCAACAACAGATCCATGTGATGAAAATATTATTTTCAATAAATATAAAGACACGTTAGTGTTTAATAACAATAACGTTTCAATAAATATACAGACACTGTTTCCTGGAAAATAAAACATTTGAATATCTACGGTTGGCTATCTTTTTGATAATCACACTTAGTTGTACTGAACAAATATCACATATTTATGAAAAAAAAAACAAAAAAAACAGTACTTGGAACATAAGTGAATATGTGAAGGGTGGGAAAGGGGAAGTTGTCTAAAATCTACAAAAAGACAAACTAGAATAATCAATTTTTTGCACCCCTCCTACTTGAAATCTATTGACTGCAATGTATAAAAATAGCAACACCTGAACAGCTCTTGATACAAAAGTTTGGGAGAACTAGGAAACTTGACAGAATTTAGACAAGTTGAAAAAACCTGATGGAATTATGTGCTTTTTGCCAAGGAAATAATAGAGATAAAAAATGGCAAGACAAAGACCACAAGACAATAATAAATGTCACAAGATAAAAAATCAACAGCTTGTAGGTGCTTAGTGGTAGCTAAAAAAAGAAGATTGTTTGGTGTATCCTCTTCCATCACCAACATATACTTTATCATAAACTCCTTTTCTTTTTCTTGATTTATTTACACATGACAGGAAACAAACAAAATTCAAGAATTGTTTTCAAAAAGGTTGTAGGCCATTTTGTTTTAAAATGTTTATTGTAAGAGACAGAATCTAGTCCCTATAATTAATATATAATAAACTATTATAGACAATTCTAATAACACTAGTCCTTATTATCAATAGATAATCATTGTGGCTGCTATAAAAACTGACTCTTTAGTAAGAATGCTTTTTTCTTATTGCTTTCTTAATTTGCTTTCTAATTTTTCTTATTGTTTAAACCTGAAAACAGAAAATAGTAAGAGAAAATTTTTCAACTTCAAGACATGTTTCTCCTCAAACTGAAAATATATAGCTAATAAATTAGACTTTGTTTAGCAAAATAGCCCTTTTATTACATAGCTTTCATCCAGTTGCATGTTCGTTCTTTTTGCTATTTTTACCAGGGAGAACTTCAGAAGCAAGAGCAAAAAGAGACAATTGTTTACTAAAGAAAAACAGCTTTCTTTTAAGTTTGTTACCAAAATCTTAATTGGATAACTTACCATTTTTAACAACAGAAGTCTCAGGAATGGTGATAGGCTCAGCCATGTTTGGAATTTGAGGCACATCCATTATATTATTTCTGAAATAAGTTAATGTCAACTATAGAACATATAATACTATCAACACCACTTGGAAATGGCACTCCATTTTTAAATTATGTCAACAAAACTTGCAGATTGTTACATATTCACTGTGATGGATTTTCAAACTGGTATTTTTCCAGTTTATCATAACTTTCTGAAAATAATTTTTTCTTTTATTTTTAATGTCTTTTTAGTGCCTTGAATTTTGTTAGAGTAAAGCATATATAATAAAATTGCAGAATAAGGCTTTTATTACCCTGAAAAAGCAACACTTTCTAATCAAATTTAAAGCCCAAACTAGGGCCCAGGAAGATGCGTGACAGTTTAGCTGCAAACTTGTCTTAAGTCAAGTGCTTTCAAAATTACTTTGATGAAAGGCTTGTTGATGGTTTCAATGATTAAGAAAACTAAAAAATTCAATAAAGCTTGAAAAATAATTTACTGCTTACTTCAAATCATAGAACCAAGATGATAAAAATGACTATTTTGTTTATGATCAAAAGATGTAGCATATGCATGTCCCTGATTGTAGAAAATTTATTTATCCTTGTGGCTAATATGTTGTCACTTTATTTATTAATATCAAAACAGGATGAATTTTAGCAACTATCCTAGGCATTTGCTACTTTGGTCATACAGATTATGCATTTTCCAAAGTCCTTAATTAGCTGTTCCTATCTGATTTAGTGACATATGATTAAAAAGTGGATACAAATAGGATTCAAATATTCACCAGATAAAAACCCTAAAAAACAATAATTAGCCTCTTAAGGGTTCATAACTGATCCCCCCCCCTCTACCCCCAATACCTGGTCTTAGGGGGGGGGGGTATTACTCCCCCCCCTAAAAAAATTGTCTCAGAAAAAATCTACTAGGCAGCGCCATATCACTGATTAAGCAAAGAACAATGTTGGTAAAACTTTTTTTTTTTTTTTTTTTTTTTAGACCTGGGCATTTTTTATCAAAGGAGTTGTCGTAAAAACTTCAAAAAGGGCGGATTTGATTTGAAATTGGAAGGGCTTGCACCCTTTTTAATAGTCAAAAGTGATTGGATGGCAACTAACCCCCCTTCTACACCCACTATTTCCCCAAACACATCCAATCAGTATTTTGAGATAGCCATTTTGTAACATAGTTGAAAGTTCTGCAAATTAGGTCTTTGAGGATGATAACCCCATAAGAGCCTTCAGGGCAAGTGTTGTAAGTTATGTCCTGGGGGCATATAAGGTTTTTATAGAATGCCTCATTGTAGGAACTTCAAAACGGGCTCATTAGATTTGAAATTGAAAGGGCTAGTGCCCTTTTTAATAGTCAAAAGTGATTGGAGGGTAACAAACCCCCCTCTGACGCCCAAGATTTCCCCAAACACATCCAATCAAAAATTTTGAGATAGCCATTTTGTTCAATGTAGTTGAAAGTTCTGGAAAGTTCTGGAAGAATGTCTTTGATGATGACAAACCCCTCACACCCCTCAGGGCAAGGGTTATAAGTTATGCCCTGGGGGCATATAAGGTTTTTATAAATAGCTTTGTTGTAGAAACCTCAAAAAGAGCTCATTCAATTGGAAATTGAAAGGGCTAGTGCCATTTTTAATAGTTGAAAGTGATTGGAGGAAAACTAATCCCCTTCTCACGCCCACCATTTACCCAAACAAATCCAATCAACATTTTGGAATAACCATTTTGTTCAATGTAGTTGAAAGTTCTGGAAATTAGGTCTTTGAAGATGGTCACCCGCCCCCCCCCCCCACAAACACACACACACACACTCCTCATGGCAAGGGTTGTAAGTTATGCCCTGTGGGCATATCAGGTTTTTTTTTTTAGAGAAAAGGTTGTTGTTGAATCATCAAAAAGGGCTCATTTGATGGGTAATTGAAAGGGCTAGTGCCCATTTTTAATAGTCAAACATGATTGGAGGGCAACAAACCCCTCTATTATGGCCACCATTTCCCCAAACACATCCAATCAAAATTTTGAGATGGCCATTTTGTTCAACATAGTTAAAGTTCTGGAAATAATGTTTTTGAGGATGACAAAGCCCCCACACCCCTCAGGGCAAGGGTTGTAAGTTATGCCTTGGGGGCATATAAGGTTTTTATAGATAGCGTTGTTGTAGAAACTTCAAAAAGGGGTCTTTCAACTGGAAATTGAAAGAGCTAGTGCCCTTTTTAAAAGTCAAAAGTGATTGGAGGGCAACTAGTCCCCCTCTCATGCCCACCATTTTCCCAAACACATACAATCAAAATTTTGTGATAGCAATTTCGTTCAATGTAGTTTAAAGGCATGGAAATTAGGTTTTTGAGGATGACAACCCCCCTCCCCTACAACTCTCAGGGCAAGGGTTGTAAGTAATGCCCTTGGGGGCATGTAAGGTTTTTATATAAAATTTTGTTGTAAAAACTTCAAAAAAGGCTCACTTGATTGGAAATTGAATGGGTAACTTCCATTGAAATATCTTAAGATGAACTGCCAAGCCATGACAAAAAAAAACAACAAAGAGAAAAAAAAACAACAAACGAGACTGGCCAGTGGAGAAAAAAGAAAAGATAACGCGGATATTTCGCCTATATCACAAACAAGGCGTCTTCAGCACAATAGACAGAAAAAGAACAAGTTTAGTTTTAACTTTTTTTTTTATCTTGTTCTTTTTCTGTCTATTGTGCTGAAGACACCTTGTTTGTGATAAAGGAAAAATATCCACGTTGTTTTGCATTTGTCTTTTCTTTTTTGTCCACCGGCCACAGTCTTATCTGTTGTTTTTCTTTTCTCTTTGTTGGTTTTTTTTTTAACTTCCCTTTTTAATAGTTGAAAGTGATTGGAGGGCAAATAACCCCCCTTCCATGCCCAACATTTTCCCAAAAACATTCAATAAAAATTTTGAGATAGTCATTTTGTTCAACGTAGTTAAAAGATCCGGAAATTATGTGTTTGAGGATGAAAAAAACCCCAGAGCCCCAGGGCATATAAGGTTGATATAGAAAACGTTGTTGTAGAAACTTCAAAAAGGGCACATTGAATTGGGTATTCAGAGGGCTAGTGCCCTTACTAATTCAAAAGCAATCAAATGGTAAATGCCATGCCCCCCCCCCCACACACCCATCATTTCCACAGACACTTCCGATCAACATTTTGATATAGCCATTTTGTTGAACATAGTTGAAGGGTCTGGAAATTATGTTTTTGAGTATGACAACCCCCCTCCAGCCCTCAGGGCTAAGATTCTAAGTGATGCCCTGGGGGCATATAAGGTTTTTATAGAAAGCATTTTTGTAAAAACTTCAAAAAGGGCTCATTTGATTTGAAATTGAGAGGACTATTGCACTTTTTAATAGTGGAAAGTAATTGGAGGGAGAATCACCCCCCTCCCCATGCCCATCACTTCCCCGAACATTATTATACGGCTATTTTATTCAACATATTTGAAAGGTCTTGAAATTATGTCTTTTAGGATGACAACCCTCCCTCCATAGCCCTCAGGACAAAGGTTGTAAGTTATGCCCTTGGGGCATGTAAGGTTTTTATAGAGTTTTGTTGTAGAAGATTCAAAAAGGGCTCATTCAATTGGAAATGGAGAGGACTAGTGCCTTTTTTATTAGTCAAAAGTAAGAGGGCAATTGCCCCCTCCCCCTAACACCCGTCATTTCCCCTAACACTTCCCATCAAAATTGTGAGATAGCCATTTTGTTCAAAATATTTGAAAAGTATGGAAATTATGTCTTTGAGGATACCAAATCCCCCCAGCCCTCAGGGCAAGGGTTGTAAGTTATGCCCAGGGGGCATATAAGATTTTGTATAGAAAGCATGGTCATTTAAACTTTGGAGAGGCTCATTGGATTAGTAATCAGATGCTCTAGTGCTCTTTTTTAAGAGTCAAAGTGATTGGAGGGCAGCTATCCCCCCTCCAAACACACACACGCACGTTGTATTGGCCTGAAATGCATCTAATAGAAACTTTGAGATAGCCATTCTATTCAAAATAGTCTAAATATCATATAGCAAGGCTATGAGGGTTGAAACAAACACCAGAGATTAGGGGCAAGGAATATAAGTTATGCCCAGGGGTTATTTAAGGTTTTTATGGAAGGCATGGTTGTTTAACTTTAGAAAGGGCTGAGTCTTTTTCCCTGAAACAGACTATGTCAATATAAAACAAACAGAAATTAATTTAAAAAAACTTTCCACAATATAAGTTTATTGAAAAAAAAGTAAAGAACTCCATTAAACCAAAAATGAACAAAAAGAGAATCAAATAATTTACTAAGCATACAACTACCACAATTCAGCATCAATTATTAAATGAAACCCAAAACAAACAGAAATTAAAATAAATAACAGTCAAACTCAAAACAAGCAGAAATTAATATGAGTAGGGTTCTAAACCCCTATGCTTTCTAAAAGGCGGCATACAATTTGTACTTTACTGAAAATAATTTGTTTAAATGTTTTCATTTTAAGAAATCATAACTTTAAGAAATCAAACCTTAATTAATATTTTAAGGAGTAAATATCAGCATATGTATATGCTGACAATGCACATTATTTTTCAGTAAATTCATTTGAATTTTTTCAGTAAAGTACAAATTATATTCTGGCTTTGAGAAAGCATAAGGGTTTAGACCCTACTCATATTAATGAGTATAACCTAAAATATGAACCTACCACTCAATGCAATTGTATGTGGTTTCATCAAACAAATAAAACTGAGTAAAAAATAAAAATAACATAAAACATACCTTACAAGAAATAAAAATTACATACAAGTGCATTGCTGGGAGGAAGATACAGGTTATTCCCACCTACCCATCCTTGATTTTGAAAATAACTTTTATGGTAATTTTAATGAAATAATACATTTGCTTTATACTTTCATTGAAACCTTCATGAAATAAAACTTTTGTGAATTTACACCCTTGATTATACATTTTGGTCTCATGTTTTGAAATTGAGAAACTAAAATATTCATTAACTGACATAATTATGACATATCATTCTAGAGAATCCATGCAGGTGCATTAGGTGACTATGCTACATTAACTTAGCATTGGATTTTGAATTACATTGGACATGGCAGATTTTTTCTTAGTTCTACCACATAATAAGGGGGAGGGGGAACTGGAGCAAAGGAACATTTATCAGTAATAGGTAGGCTAAATAATTTTTTAATGTTTGTTACCAGTCTACAGCTTCAGCTGTTCTTAAAGAAACCTCTTAGTATCAGAAAAGAGCACCATTTGGTTTCTTACTAGTTACTATGACAGGTATAATTATGGTTTAGCTACTTTTTGCTATCTTGGAAAGGGGTTAGGTTAAGAAAATAAAATTTTCAGCATTGAATCCAGGGCCAAGACCATACTCTAGGAAGGCGTTGCAAAGTTTCCGTGTTAACACTTCTGATTTAGAAGTCTTAGAAATTTCCCTACCTGAGAGGTCTAGCTATTGAAATTTTGATAAAACAACATCTTACCTTAATTTTCAGTTTCTTTTTCACTAGTTTTAGTTCTGAAAATGAAATTTCAGTTATTTGAGAAGATTTTCAATCCATATAAATGTTTTTTTTTTCAGTTTAGGAAATGTGTGTGGATCTTCAAAACCTCATAAATTTGGATTGAGCAGAGTTGTGAATCTAAAAACAGTTTTGTTGTAGCAAGATCTATCTTGCAAGGTTTCATTTTTATAACACAAAGATTTGTAAAGGTCATCAGAGGTCATGGCCCTCTAAAGGGAGAAAAAAAGAGGTAGTTACTTTAAATTACCTTCCCTGGACATAATTTAGTCAGTAGACCCATCCCTGAAAGTTTCATTTTCTTAACCTAATCACTTTCCAAGATAACAAAAATTAGCTAAACTAGAATTGTACCCTATGACAATCCCCCTAATGATCCCATATATAGCTCTGACAGTATATTTTATTATTATTGAACACTGTTAAATGTGACAGGCTCTTTGTTGAAATGTGTCTTGACTTAATACAAGATGAATGTTTCTTTTTTTGTAACAAGACAATTTTTAATGCAAAAAAGTGCCAGTTGCAAAAAACAAGAAGGCAAAACTGGCTTATAATAAAGGCTGGTGAAAATTGTACCAGCTAATTCTAAACAACAACAAAACATAATCTTTTTTTAAATTGACCATTCTTCTATTGTTGTCACTTATTCTCACAGCCTTGGCTATATGTACATGTGGCCTATGTGAATTTCATTTTTATGTAAGCAAATCATTTGTTGGTTCAAATTTGTGGTAAATTTGCAGAGGGTCATATAATTTAGCTAGGATGAGAGTGAAAATGTCATTTGATGCCTTTTTTATGCTCTTTAGTAAATTGAATAAATGCTTCTGGGGCTAATTACATGTTGGGCCCTTAAAAGGGTCCCAAAGGTATTTTATACAAATTATGAAAGAGCATAAAAAAAGCATCAAATGATGTTTTCACTTCAATCTTAGCTAATTTAAACAACCACAAATTTACCAAATTGGTTATGATTCCTGATAACATAGAACAAATTTTTATGTTAATATTTGGCCACAGTTAAAATACTGAAAGATTTTTAAAAAGTAATGTTAGCTTCTTCAAAAAGCTGACAAGAATATGATGAAAAAAGTAGGCCTAGTTCAAATTTCAAGTTTTACTATGCTCATGGGACAATTAATTTGAACATAAGAGCAAAAACCAGCAGCCAGAATTACTTTCTGCTAGCATTATGGTTTTGCTTCCAGAGTCTCATCAATTCTTGTCTTCTTACAAATATTAGGGCAGTTTTTTAGCACTAAGATCTTTCATTGTTCTGCAAAGATTATTGTTTTTTCTACTCATCTTTGTTGTAAGATCTTACAGCTCACTGATGTTAGCAAAAAGCATGAAAGATGCCATCTTTCTGCCATATAGAACTATGATGAGAGAACTTTGATGATATACTTGTCTTTGGGTAAATTTTTACCAAATCATATTATTGAGTTAGGAATAAAGTGAATACACCATTCAATGCCTTTTTTATGCTTATTAAAAATATATTATAATGTCTATTGGAAATTATTTTCAGCCCCCCCCTAACCTAAACTAACGTCATTTACAATAGAAATGTTTGTTATATTTGTAATCAGCATAAAAAAAAGGCATTGAATGGTATATTCACTTTTTTTGAAACTCAATAATATGATTTGGTAAAAATTTAGGTAATTTTTTACCAAATCATATTATTGAGTTCCAAATAAAGTGAATATACTATTCAATGCCTTTTTTTATGCTGATTACAAACATAATAATCATTTCTATTGGAAATGAATTTCAATCCCCCTCCCCTATATATGTCAATTCAGGATATATATTTGCACATATGGGGGTGAGGGTTGGGTTAGGGGGCTGAAATTCTTTTCTGATAGAAATGATTATATTTGTAATCAGCATAAAAAAGGCACCAAATGGTGTATTCACTTTATTCATAACTCAATAATATGATTTGGTAAAAAATTACACATCTTTGTTCTCAGACCACTGATCAGAGCAGAATTATGAAAGACATTTGCAAACAACAAAAGGTGTACAATATTAGTTCAAATGTTTCCCTTTTCAAAGTTTTCTGACAAAAGTTGTGAGATCTTAGCACATTGATGAGTGAAAAAATGGCCCTATTGGTCTAACAGCTTTCTGCTAGTTCAAACAATAGAAATTAAATATAGAAAACTAAACTTTCTTTTCCAGCTCCCCGAAAAAGGCCACTAGTTTTTTCAGAAATGTTTAAAACGATTAAAAGAAGTGCATATGATTGAGCATAAGATAAAATACTAGAAATTACTAATTAAATGCTAAAGTCCGCCATGTTCAATATTTTTATTTAATCATTTCTTCATTCATTTTCGCATCAACATTGGCTGAAATCCCTAAAAACAAGTGTGGAAAAAAAATCTTTAGCCGTAATTGCTTTTGGCGACTTAGTACGCAGTTGCTCTTGTGTAAAACACACTACAATTGACCAAATCATAGGCAACGCACTAGTACTGCATAAGTAATAGGTGATGTGGGCACAATGTATTTTTTCATATATTTTTCTTTTAGCGAAAATAAAGACAAATAATCTTCCAAGCATAAAACTACCATAAATCATTAACAATAAATAAATACAACTCAAAACGAGCAGAAATCAGAGGCAACGCTGTAGAGTTGTCTATAGTAAAGGCCGAAAGGCTCTAATCTTTTATGATTATTTTTTCCAGAGACCCTTCTAATGGTTACTTTTAGTGCCTTTTTTAAGAGTTAAAAGTGATTGGAGGGCAACTAGCCCCCCTCCACGCCCTTTTTTCTCAAATGCATCCCATGAAAATTTTGCGATAGCCATTAAAACAAATTCAAAGATCATGTAACAAAAACTCGGGTGTCAAAACAAGCCCCCAGGGCCCGGCGGCAGGCGTTGTAAGTTATGCCTAGGGGGCATTTATGGTTCTTATGGAAGGAATGTCCCCATAAACTTCAGAGAGAGCTCATTTTATTTGAAATTGAAAGTTCTATTTCACTTTTTAAGAGTCAAAAGAAATCGGAGGGTAACCATCCCCCCCCGCGCCCTTTTTCCCAAATGCTTCTTATAAAAAAATTTTGATGGCCATTTTATTAAAAATTGTTCAAAATACATATAACATAAACTCCATTTTCGACACAACCCCTCAGGGCCTAGGGAAGGTGTTGTAAATTATGCCCTGGAACAAACATAGTTCTTTTGGAAATGATGCTCGTATAAATTTAAAAGGGGGCTCATTTGATTAGAAATTGAAAATCCTAGTTAACTTTTTAAGAGTCAAAAGAGGTTGGAGGGCAAAAAGCCCCTACCCTCCATTTTATTGTCTAAATTTAATCCAGGCTGATTCCAAAATGAACTTCGAACGTCCTTCTAATTAAAGTTCAACGTTCTATTGCTTTTTGCTGTAGATGTTTGACATCACCGGTCACCGTTCACAGTTTTACTCGAGCAAAACGGAAATAAGCACAATGGTGAACTTGCTGGCCATCAAAAACAGATTTTAAGCAGGACGATGGTTAGACGGCGATCAAAAACGCAGCTACTTTGCGTATGCTGGTTGCCAATAAGACATCTCAGAAAAATCCCAAGAACGACTGAGGGCATTAAGTTGAAACTTTCAGGGCTACTACTATTACTACATCTGCTTTTATAATTTAATTAAATCAAAATATTGTAAGTTTATTCAGGTTGTCAAAGGGCATGGGTATAATTTTTTTGGAATGATATTAAAGGTATTGCTTTTTCACATGAACTCGAGAAAATATAGAACTAAATTAAAAACTACTAATTGATTCAAGATTTACAAAAGGGTGAAGATAAATCTTCTTAAGCATAGAAATAGCAAACCAAACAATTGATTGTAATACACAAAAATGAAAAAGTATTATTTTTTTCTTTTTCAATGAAAAACATAACGTCAATAATAAACGAACAGAAAACAATTTAAAAGCTTTTTTCAGAAAATAAGTTTTTCAATGAAGAGTAAAGAGCGATATTAAGGCAAAAATGATAAAAAAATCAAATAATTGTCGAGGCGTAAAAGAATCACAAATTACTATCATTGAATAAATGAAACCCAAAAAAAACAGAAATGAAAATAGGGCTGACACCACCCATGCCTTTTAAGAGCAGACCATAATTTATACTATACTAAAATTCAATAAAAGAATGTGGATTGACAGTTAAATATCCATATGCTGATTTTTTTTTTTCCTCATAGTTTAAATAATTTTTGATTTATCAAAGTTATAAATAGAAACATTCAACATATGTTTTGTTTCCAGTAAAGTGTAATTATGTTCTGGTCTTCAGAAGTCATGGGGGCGTCAACCAAGGGCATAGCTCCAGCATTTTGTCGGTGGGGCAAAAGGGGCTCACATCCGAAGATTCAAGGGTATATGCTACATAATAATTTTCTTCTCCAAATTACTGGGGGGACAACTGACCCCCCTTGCCCCTCCGAAACAATACCACTGGTGTCAACTCTACTCGTTGTTTTCAGCCCTACTCATATCAATTTCTCCTCGTTTGAGTTTGATTCGGTTATTTTTTGTAGTTAATTTAAAAAACTTTTTCCACAAGATAAGTTTTTCAAAAAAAAGTAAGGAGTTCCATTAAGCCAAGAATAAGCAAAAATAAAGTAAAAAAATCTTCCAAAACTCAAAACGAACAGAAATTGAAACAAATAGCCTAGTCCAACTCAAGACAAGCAAAAATTAACATGAGTAGGACTAATAACCCCTATGCCTTCTCAAGATCAGAACACAATTCGAGCTCTACTGTAAAAACCAACAAACAAATGACCGTCGATTGTCAGTTTAATTCACATATACTGACATTTCTTCCTTAATATTTTGATAATTTTTCTTTTATGAAAGTAAGTAGGGTGAAAACATTGCAAACACATTTTGTTTTCAGTAAAGTGCATATTGTGTTCTGGTCTGGAGACGGCATGCACTTTTCAGCTTTCTTGTACTCTACTTACACTCTTTTTCTTTTTTTAAATTGCAAGAGCAGAAGTAGTAATAGTAGTATTCCCAAAAGTTTCAGCTTAATACCCCTGGTCGTTCTCGATATATTGCTGAGGTGTCTTTTAGGCAACCAATAATAAAATGCCTTTTGTTTTATTTTAAAGCAACATTTAGTCTTAAAGCATAATGGGCCAATTGCATAATTGTGGGAGATTGCCATGCCTAATATTCCTAAAGACATAGTTGCTGGACCGTTCTACTATGCTGAACAAAATGGCTGTCTCAAAATTTTGACTGGATGTGTTTGGAAAATTAATGGGCTTGATAGAAGGGCTGTTTGCCCTCCAGTCTCTTGTTACTCTTAAAAAGGGCACCAAACACTTGCACTGTAATTGGAATACAAGGGGGAGGATTTCCTCCTTCATATATCTTTAAAAACATTTTTAAAAAAGCATAAACAAAGTCAAAACATTTAAGATTTATTTTTTTGTCAGTAAATAGCAAATTATGGTCTGACCTTGAGAACGCATGGGCGTTGTCAGCCCTACAAATGTTAATTTTTGCTCATTTTGAGTTTGACTTGGTTATTTATTGTCTGATTTAAATAAACGAAATATATAATTTAAAAAACTAAATATATAATTTAAAATATAATTTAAAAAACGAAATATATATATATATATATATATATATATATATATATATATATATATATATATATATATATATATATATATATATATATATATATATATGTGAGAAAACTCATGTATGTGAGAAAACTGATGTATGAGATGTATGTGATGTATGTGAGAAAACATGAGAAAACTGATGTCTGTGAGAAAACTTTTTCTGTGTCAAACAGTTTGATTAAGCACCAAAGAGTGCATACGGGTGAAAAACCTTTTAAATGTGATAAATGTGAGAAAACTTTTTCTCAGTCAAGCAATTTGATTACGCACCAAAGAGTACACACTGGGAAAAAACCGTTTAAGTGTGATGTATGCAAAAGAGGATATTCTTCTAAAGTAAATCTTAACAATCATATAACAACCCATTTTCAGAAAAACCCTTCTAGTTCATAGTCTAAAATAACAACTTCTGTGGTCTTGCTGAACCCCATTATAAACTGTTCCCTTGTTTTGTTGCTTATTATTTATACATTTTTTTCAGTCGATTAATTGTTTTGCGGAATATTTTTGTTAATTTGTTCAGTGATTTTTTTTCGCTTTTTCTTTAAACTTGTTCCTTCTTTTGGCTATGACTCCCCCCCACCCCCAAATTAGTCACTATATGTATCCCTGTTTGAGTATATACCACAGTAAAATCCATTCTATTATTATTTTAATATTTTCTCACCTTTTTTTAAAATCTCTTTGCTTATCAATTGGATTGAAACATTGTGAACAAAGATGTATGTAGTTTTTGGTCGGTCCTCAGTGAAATAAATCCTTAAAACAGATTGTCACCAGGATTTCTAATCAAGAGATAAGGGGAGCATATCCTTTTGAATGATTATATATCCTTGGGGAAACCAATGCAGAAGTAAAGAAAAGAAAAATATTGGTTTGTTCTAGTGTTGTAATTGGTAAAACTCGGTATTTTACCATAATATTTCGGACCCCTTTAAATTGGTATTTTACCTATTTTTTGTATTTTAAATATTTTACTAGCAAATATTACGGTGATTTATAGTTAACATAGTGCAAAACTACCCAAAAGACTGGAAGAAACATGTTTGGATATGATATTGTTATTGTGATTTCTACTGGATACACAGCAGGGTGAAAGAAAGGAATATAATTGCATCCATTAATTTCGTTGTGAAGTGTTTATAATTGAGTGATAAATTAGTATTTGATTATCCCTTATCCAACAGCATGTCACTTTATTTGCATATGCCTATTCTCTTTAAATGAACAGTTTACTTGATCTTTCCCCTAAAAAAGTTTCAGAAGCAATATCATTTGGTTTACGTGTCTGTAGCAATGTTTCCTTGTCTAATCTTGTCCTTCTTCTCTCTTTCCTTTTGACTAAAGATTGGACGGACCTACAATTTTCTCTTCTTTCTAAAAAATAGCAGGGTATTCTGCTTCCAACCAGAGGTCTAAATTGATTGGGATAGGAGGAAGTACTTTATCCAGACTATTGCTCAACACCTGATTTGCCTGGTATGAAAGACCCTACTCAAATGTAACATTACTAAATACTACAATGTTTGAGCCTTAATTTTGCACCTTAACAAAGCTTTAGATCCCTCAAAATAGCAAAAACAAAGCTATTGTTCTTTGGAAAATATAGTCTGACTAGAAAAAATATGGTAATAGAATTTGCCTTGAAATTTAGAATCAGAAATGGACTTCATTGAATCTGTAGTCAATATAATATGCCTGGTGGTCAAAATTCCTAAAAAATGTGATTATTGCTGTCATTTAGCAATGATTAGTGAACAAAAGAGAAACCAATTTTTTTTCCATTTAAGATTATTGATTGTTACCAAAATAAGCTAGTAATAAAAAAGCTTAATAATTGGATAAATAATTTCAGAGTTAATCATCACACCACACACACACCACACAAACACACAGATCACACACACACACCCCACACACACACACACACCACAAAAACACAGATAAAAAACCCCAAACCACACACAAACACCCCTCCAACCAACAACACAACAAACAACCAAACACACCACACACACACACACACACACACACCACACACACCACACGCACCACACACACACACACACACACACCACACCACACACACACACACCACACCACACACACACACACCACACCACACACACACACCACAACACACACACACACCACACCACACACACACACCACACCACACACACACACCACACCAAACAATTTGGTTTTTTTTAAACAATAAAAACATTATATATATATATATATATATATATATATATATATATATATATATATATATATATATATATATATATATATATATATATATATATATATATATATATATATATATATATATATATATATATATATATATATATATATATATATATATATATATATATATATATATATATATATATATATATATATATATATATATATATATATATATATATATATATATATATATATATATATATATATATATATATATATATATATATATATATATATATATATATATATATATCGAGCTCGAATTGTGTTCTGAGCTTGAGAAGGCATAGGGGTTATTAGTCCTACTCATGTTAATTTTTGCTTGTCTTGAGTTGGACTAGGCTATTTGTTTTAATTTCTGTTCGTTTTGAGTTTTGGAAGATTTTTTACTTTATTTTTGCTTATTCTTGGCTTAATGGAACTCCTTACTTTTTTTTGAAAAACTTATCTTGTGGAAAAAGTTTTTTAAATTTAAGATTTAAGGTACATTTAAAATTTAAGGTAATTATAAGGTAATTTAAAATTTAAGGTACAGCTGGGAGGCTGCCGCCCCCCAAACCCCCCGCTTTCGCAGCCTTTAATTAAAAAAACACGTTTTTTAAGCTGAAAGTAAGGAGCGACATTAAAACTTAAAACGAACAGAAATTATTCCGTATATGAAAGGGGCTGTGCCCTCCTCAATGCCTCGCTCTTTACGCTAAAGTTTTTATTGTTTAAAAAAAGAGTTGTAAGAAAGTCAAACTTTAGCGTAAAGAGCGAGGCGTTGAAGAGGGCACAGCCCCTTTCATATACGGAATAATTTCTGTTCGTTTTAAGTTTTAATGTCGCTCCTTACTTTCAGTTAATTTTTTTTTTTTATTTAAAGGCTGCGAAAGCGGGGGGTTTGGGGGGCGGCAGCCCCCCAGCTGTACCTCCTAATCCCTGTACGTTTTAAGGTTCGAACTTGTGACTCAGCCTCTTTAACTCTTTAGAAAACGTAGTTTTTTTCAAATAATTTACTTGGTAAGGAGCAATGCGTCAACCATGCATTAGCACTTTTTATTCATTATTTGTCCCTTCTTATTCATTATCACATAGACCAGATGGGTATTTGAGGTTATTACGTGGAACTCATTGTTTTCAAACGCTCCCTCCCGACTTTCCAGTATAAACTTGTTCTGCATCCTGAAATGTCTTTAAGAATCGGAATTCCAATTATGATTTTGTGACAATTTTCGGCTTTATTGATTTCTGCCTTTTCTGCTTTATTGTATTCGCACCTTCCCAATCAGTGTAAATTTACTGCATGTTAGTGGTTAATCCTCTAGTTAGAATAGGACAACTTTGAATTTTAAATTGGACGGTCCTTTTAAATTATCAAATAATTGTCCTGTGCAATTGAAACTAAGCTTGATTTTATCTTTTCGGTTCCAAAATTTCTACAACTCTGAATATATCAGTTAAACTCTACTTTTTCAATAATCTTTACTTTTTAATGGTCTTATGTGAAACACTCCTGTGTGTCGAGTTTAATTTTTAAGCTAAACCTTTTTGATATAGTATAAGCCAGCGATAAAATGAAGGATAAGGAATACGTTCAGTTCAAACGTTGAAATTCTGCGCTTTTGCTATGTCACCATCAATATATAGCCAATATCCAGAGGCCAAACGGATTGATTCAACCTCTATATCTTTTAAGTTTTGGAGATGACTTCTATTTGCACACTCAGAAATAAATTTTACAAAACTACAAAAGCAAACAACTACCACCCCAAATGATGAGAAAAATTTGAGGCATTGAATTAAATCACTTTCAGTAGTCCAAATTGACTTAGCTCATACTTTTGATGCCAAAATTTAACTCACACTAAAATGAACAATTTTATTGTATTAAGACATAAAGATAATTTTGGTAAAAAAAACATGATCATTTACCGCTTGACACTTGGTACGTTGCAGTCAAAACTAAAAATGCATATTCTTTTTCATTTTTATCAGTTGTTTATTTTATGAGAGTTCAATGATCAGGAATTGTAGATACTTATGGTTTCATCAAATAGTTTTGGAATTCAAATGTATCTGGGATATGTTTTCTCATATTGTATCTTTTTACATTATGACTCGCAGTAGAGCCTGTCGGACAACAGGAATATAAAAATGGTAGCATAGGCCTATTCATTTGAGTCGACAAGGAAAATATTTTGCCCCTTGAAGTCCTTTTACCCATCTCCCCTCCTCCCAAAAAGGTGAAAGTGTCAAATTTTAAGGGATAACATAGGAAAAACTAGCTTTATTTCTTTTTTAAGTAAACCTGACAGCATAATGAGAAATATTCGCTTGGCATCAGGGTTCAGTTTCCCAGTGTATAGTCGCACGATTATTGAGATCGACTGGACGTTGCCGACACAAGCGGTTACATAAGTAGATTTTTTCTTAATACAGTATTTTTTTTTAGATTTGTGCCAGCTTTCAGTCGTCTCGTTTCATGGAATATTTGTATGTGGATCACCTATGAGCAAATCAAAAAAGCAGTTGATCAGTCTTTCCGTTCTTAGTTAGTTTAACTGTGCTATTTTTATTTCCTTTTTTTACAATGATTAAACGTTTTCCTTACATAAAAGAAAACCAATTTTTTGAACTATGGTAGTGAGACAGGGAAGCAATGTACAAGTCGGGTGCGGTATCTTGTCGTTAGGCTACGCAACATGAATTTTTATAGAGAACTAAAGAACGGAAAGAGTTTCGGTTTTTCTGGCAAGAAACGTTTCTTTTTAGGCACCCAAGATGGAGTAAAATAATTGTACCAGGAGCTCCATTTTATCAACTGTAAGCTTTTCCCCATCGTCCAATTATTAACCAACAATTTTCTGCTATATCGAATAAACAGGAGTGTTAGCTGACAAAATTTTTAAGAAGGATCAGCATAGTAGTTGAACAGAAATCCCAAGAAAATCAAAGCCTGGAAAAACATTTCAGTTTCCTATCAGTATCTCAATATTGCACTTCTGTTTCTCCAAAAGCGATTCTATCTGTTATAGAAATTAACAGTGATCGCAAACAATTTTTTTCCAGCTTGTGGAAGCACAATCATTAGTAAAAAGGAAAGCGGAGCCTTCTTTTTTTGAGAAGGAGGATCAGGAAAGTTCCTTCTTTCTGAAATAAAGTTTCTTAGCCTCTTACCCAACGCTAACTATAGTATGGGCTGTCGGGTTGGATACTATTGAACTTAGAAGTTTGAAATCTTTAGTTATATCTACTCAACCAAAAGAAGAAAACATTTATAAAAATCTAAAATCAACAGTAGACAAGTAAATTAAAAAAATATTGAGGGGAATCGAAAGTTCTTGCATGTGCCATTGAATAGTGAATTTTGCCTTATATTTTCATCTCAGTAAACTCAGGAAATAATTCGGAGGTAGAAATTTATGGCGTGGTAGAAATTTTACGGCCGTGGCGTACCACGGCCGACCGTACCGGTGACATGCCGGCGCGCCAAAGTTTTTTTTGACGGCGGCGCACTGAAATATTTTTGGGGGCGCGCCGCCGGTTTTTGGCGTGGTTTCGGGGACTTGTGACATTGCCTGTACCATAAAAAGCTCCCTGATTAACCTCACAAATCATGCATGGGGACAATCTGTAATATAAAGAACTCAGTCACTGTATGACGAGTAAGCCTATTTCTAAAGTTGATTAATTAAAAAAACAAATCTTATTAACAAAGTGAAGTTGAAGCTTAAGACGAACAAAAATTACTGCTTCCCCGTTTATTCAATATATTTGAAAACTGAAACAAACTGGATTTTAATATTAACCTATATTTGTAGAAGTCTGAAAAACTAGGGCTATGCTGAAAACTAAACATTGAGTTTTTTTTTAGAGTTAAAACACCGAGTGGTTAGTCCTAGTCGTCCTAGCCGAGTGGTTAGTGCTCCAGACTTGGAATTATGTGGTCAGGGGTTCGAGTCCTGGTGTCGCGTGTTATTTTGTTTATAACGGGGGTCAATGGTGTGACACAGTAAGCTCAGCCAGAATCGACCCAGCTCTAAATGGGTTCCTCGAGAAATCTGGGGGAAAACACAGGAAGCGTCGGATAATTTACCCCCAACTACGCATTGCACTCCAGTTTGTACCCAGCGAGCGATGTATCAAGCATGTAAGCGATGAAGATAATGCCATGGATATTGGCAAATTGTTGCACAAGAGTAGTAATAAAAAGCAGCATCTCCCAAAGTTTCTTATTTATGACACACAAAAATTCCCAGTGGAATTTGAGTTGGTTGGAACATGCATTATTTCTGCAGTTAGCCAAATGTCAAAGCGCGATTGGTCAGCCCATCCCATCCTTTTCTAGTATTGAGAAGTCTGCGCCTGCTTCCGCTTTCGTATGCAGTAATCGTAAGAAATCTGCCAAAAGCCTTAGCATCTACGAAATGTGTAAAAATGTAATTGAATCGCCGGTTGGTCTGGAACAATCCAGTGATATTTACATCCGCAGAAGAAAGTCTGAGCTTCGTGTCCTAGTTAACAGCTCAAATAAAAGCTGAAAAGATTGCAGGTTCGCTGATGAACATTGACGCAAATACGTCAGTCAAGGTGAAGGCAAAAGAATTTGTGGGCATTATTAAATGTGTTAACTTGAGGAATTCAAAGCCTCGCCCACAGATATAGTGAAAAATTGTTAGAAAACCGAACGCTGTGGGATAAGTCAAGCTTTTAAGTTGTATTTCTCTTTGGACGCGGACTTGCAGTGTGCCTTAAGGAGAGGCAAATGCTACGAAATCTGTCAATAATTGGTTGAAAAAATGGTTCTTACAATATTTTCATTAATCTGGGGTGTACGACATTTCAGCATATTTCCAATTATGGGTATTTGCGAACACAAATTATTATAAAAACCACACAAAAAGTCCAATTCATCCATAGTTTGATTCAAGCTCTTATACCTTTGCTGATACGTATAATTGGTAGGATGTGTAGTTTGATAAAAAAAAAGTGTAAGGGAAATAATGCAAGAAAAACTTCTGGTTTTGTTTTAAAATTATTCGATATAGTAATTTCTGCTTTCCATCCTTTTAATCAGCTTTGTTCGTCTTCTGAAATGCTCTCACCATGGGGACTCTGCCCTAATAGTAAATCGTCTTTGAAGTCTAAATTGCAGTTTAAGGCTCTTTGTTCATAGATCGTCTTCAAAGATCAACGTGGCGTGGCACAAAAAGGTTGTTACCATCGTTGGCAGAAATATATTTGCGATATCATTTTTAATGCTGATGATCAGAGAATCAGATAGTAATCAAAACAAAAGAGACTTGTTATGGTCAAGCTGAATTCATCTTAGAGAGAAAGAGAGGGACAGAAAGAAAAGCAACAGGGAAATTGTATTATTTTTCCCACGCATACTAGATGACACATTCAACAGCTTATCTGCCAAAACGATGCCAGTTGGCTCAGGCAATTGTCACAATTTCAAAGAGATTGATTTCTCATACAAATAAAAATACGTTCCCGCACTGCTGAAAACCTTTACCAAAGTTCAACACGGATTTTTCAAATTTTGTGCGTGGAAATGTTTTTTTTAAAATCCGCATGCACAAAATCTCTAAAGTAACTGTTCATAGTAAAATTAAGTGAAACTAGTTTTAACGATGTATGCTGGACAGACTGTGAAGCAATCAGTTTTATTCGTTTTAAGTTTGAACTTTGACCTTTGCTTCCCTAAGAAAAACTTTTAAATTAATTAAACTATATGACGATAAAATTTAATACAAATTTTATATGCCAAATGGTCAAACACTTATCAAAAGGTCAAAGTCAAAATAAATTAAAAAGCAAGTAAAGTGTAACAAAAAGGGGGCAAACTGGTTTAAAATTTTAGCTATATAGGAACAAAAGCTCTGAAACTTATTTGTTTGAAAATGAGGACTTTTGTTGAGGCAGAACGAGGGAGGCAAGTTCTGCGAGGGAAAAACTACTATTGAAGATTGGATTTTAATCGTAGGTTACGGAGAACACTATTGTTAAAGTGGAAGCAGCATTTTGTCCTCCTTACCTAAAGGATTGATTAAAAAAAATTAAAAAAAATACTGAAAGAGAAGTTTTTTCATAGAAACGTAAAGCCCATATTAAAATTAAGATCAGCAGATACAGATATCAGTTAAAATTCAAACCTAAAACGACCAGATATTACTATTAAAAGAAGAAATGAAACCCAAAACGAACAGGAATTGAATAAACAATCCGCAAAAAAACATACAACACGTACTATTAAAAATGAACAAATAAATCTTAGTGACTAATGTTTAAATTGAATATACAAATCAAGCTCAAAAAGAAAAAAAAAGTTATATTAAAGTATAAATGAAACCCAAAACGAACAGAAATTAAATAAAAAATTAATGCAAACAAACATACAATAGATAATAATGTAAATGAATAAATAAATCTTAAAACGAGTGAAACTTAAATTGAATATGTAATTCAAGCTTGAAACGTACAAAAATCACTACAAACAAGAGTTTGGGCATCGCCTCCTCTCATTGTAAAAGTCCAAAACCTACTGCGTCATTGGCGCTTTACTGAAAACTATGTGTCGTGAGCAGTCTTGGAAAGTACAAATAAGATCAAATTGAATATTTGATGTATAATGATAATAATCGTTGAAAGATCATTAGTTCAAGATTTTATTTCAGTGTAGTTTTATTTCCATTTTCAGTAACGAAAACTGGAAAAGAAAATGTTTTTAGTTATTATTATTATTATTATTCATTTATTGCCCGTAAAAAAAAGGTACAAAAGGTACAGTAGACGGAGTAATCACTAATGAAAACAAAAAGAAAAAAAAAGAAGAAAAAGAAGGACACAAAAACACATTGAAAATTCAAATACATGACAAAAAAAAACTTCATTACATTAATGCGAACAATGATGCTAACGAAAGGATGATAAAAGTTTCTTTTAAAACGGGAGAGAGATTTGTTAATACTAATATTAAATTACATGCATTACATTAATACAAAAAAAAACTATTGTGAACAAATTGGTGACCATGGATGATTAAACTTACTTTGAAAACGGGATAGATTTGTTAATACTAATATTAGGGTCAGCTAGCTTATACAAATGAATAATTTTACGGTTTCTTGTCCAAGGGGGCCAATGTAAAAGATATTTAGCAAATCTGAACAAGATTGATCGTAGGTGCTTTTTATCTGTAACTGTAAAGAATTTCCAGAAAGGAGCAATGTAAAGCAGATGAGGAAGGGCTGTGGCGTTGTAAATGGATTCTAGAAGGTAACGATCGAAACGTAGTTTGCTTTTTACGATTACAGCGTAAGAAATGCTAATTTTACGCTCGACGTGAGAAATCAGCAAACGACGTGTGTGGCCTATAGATATGCCAATTGGAAGGCCCAGGTATGTAATATGGTCTGAGGGTTTAACAAGAGAACCGTCCATATTTATAAGAGAAGTAGAGGGATTTCGCCAATTGAAAAGGATTACTTCGGATTTCTTAGGATTAAAAGACAGACGGATTTTTGAATATTCATCAGTAGAGATGGGGGTGCTACTCCGGTACCCACACCATATATGGGCATAGAGTCCCTAGGGGAAATGGATTTCTGAGAACTTGATCTAGGACTCGTGGGGGAAGTGAATTTCCGAGAACTTGATTGCGTAATCAAAGTGTGTCAACAACAACAACAACATCGACCTTGGAACACCTGTGCTGTCGACCTCAATTCACCTATCGTGAATCAATAATTCCCCTTAGAAACAAC